>NW_013666278.1:426073-430227 GCF_000517525.1 Limulus polyphemus
TACAAACTTTTAGTACACAGTAGTTCCAAAATCAGTACTTTACGCGTCACTGTAAACTTAACAACTTTTATAATACACGCTATAAATCACAGCGATTCACAATCTCGATAACTGCTCTCCACGAGTGCAAAACACACACTTTACGGGTCACTAGCACGAAACTAACAGAATCATAAATTACACAGAACTCAGAGTAACTACTGCTCTCTCTTCATTCATTCCTAGGCTTATATACTAACGAAGAGGGCATCTCGAACACACTTGGACTTCCCCGATCATTCGGGAAACTCATCACGCACGCTACCAGCGCTAAATCGCCAGCAGCGTCACGTGACTTCCGCTGTTGTAACAGTATAATCCAACTTTAATGAAGTACTATCACTGCAAAAGCGAGCCAAGTATATGTTCCAAGTTGCATTTCAACACGACAACAGTAGTAACGTCTAACCCTTGAACTTATTGACATACTCTTTTTCAAGTGATCACAAAAAGATAAGTGAGAAATTACACTCTTGAAACAAAACACACTTCAATATTTGTAAGAATGACTTGGGTATCAGCCAGTAAAAGTAGACCGTAACATACAATAAAATTTATTGGAAAGCTGCCAGGTAATAAAACTGTGACTAATCTATTGAAACTTTAGAGCTTTAAATATTTACAGCATTACGGAGTAGAAAGGCTAACAGCTGAATGTATAGGAGCAACAGTGTAGAAACAGAATAATGAAATGTACTATATGTAACGTGTAGGAACCCCCGTTGTTGTAGTAGTTGTTACACACTGATATCTGATATCAATAATAAAAAAAACGCTTACATAGCTACTGCGAATTATACAGTAGTAACATTTGGAATTATTAAGTAAGACAAACTACTTTGAAACTGATAGGTTTTTATAGGAAGCTTCTCGATTATGTCAGTTTTAGAAACAAGAAGTCTAGATTAACTTTATTTCTGTAAAAAGAACTAATATTTCTGAAGATTTAATTACTTGGTGTAGATGTGCTTAACATGTATACCATGCGTTTCGTGTACAGAGTGCGAACTTATGTTTTTAATCAATATTCTATATGAACTCTTGCATGCGTTTAATGCTAAACTTATCCAAATTTCCACAGCTATTCCTGAGTTTATAACTATAATGGGTGCTATATCACTTCTCGATTTGGAAATTTGAATAACGTTTTACATAAATATCGTATTTGAACTTTGTTTTTGGAACCATATCCAGTAATATTTGTGTGTTAAAGAAATATTATAGAACATTCATCTTGGTATTGCGCATGTACTGATATTCACTTGAGTCGTCTACAAGTGTTGAGGAATGTACGGTTCGTCCTTTATTTGATATTGATTGTTAACAGCTATAAAATCCTTTCCAACTAGAGTGTAAGATAAGTAGTATATATGTGATAACAGCATTTTATCGTATAGAGAACACAGTGTCCTAAAATAAGACTTTGTTATTGTTTGACTTTTGTAAGTGTATGCGAACTATATGTTGGAAAATACAAAATTTTATCATTACTTGTAGGCGTAGCACAGCGTTGAAAGAAAGGCGTTATAATTTACTGAGCTTCTTCACTCTGACATTCCAAACTATCATAAAGACATTTAACGTATCTCAAGGCATTTTGGTTTACTGAGCTTCTTCTGTCTGCCTTTCCAAACTAACATAAAGAAATTTAACGTATCTCAAGGAGTTTTAGTTTACTGAGCTTCTTCACTCTGTCTTTCCAAACTAACATAAAGAAATTTAACGTATCTCAAGGCGTTTTAGTTTACTGAGCTTCTTCACTCTGACTTTCCAAACTAACATAAAGAAATTTAACGTATCTCAAGGAGTTTTAGTTTACTGAGCTTCTTCACTCTGTCTTTCCAAACTAACATAAAGATATTTAACGTATCTCAAGACGTTTTAGTTTACTGAGCTTCTTCACTCTGATTTTCCAAACTAACATAAAGAAATTTAACGTATCTCAAGGAGTTTTAGTTTACTGAGCTTCTTCACTCTGACTTTCCAAACTAACATAAAGATATTTAACATATCTCAACTTTTAAATGCATATAATTTTCTTTACCTTGAATTTTGTTTCTAGTAAATTAATACATGAGTCTAACCAGTGTTTTTCGTAATCGTTATTAGTCTTATTTAACTGCAGTACTACTGTTTGACTATCGCTGTACACGAATTACCTTGTAAATAATACTCGTCTGTAATTTAGGAATGAATGGCAGCTAGCTAAATGTAGAATTGGAATTTTCCTCCCAACCTCGTATCATCTGGATCATCCAATATACAAATTTTAATTAAAGAAAGTTTATCTATTATAAATGAACTTCCAGCTTTAAATAATATCACAGCTTCACTAGAGTTAAGTCTGTTCTGAACACTTGTGTAGTATATTGTTACAATTGTTTACATTATCCTTTTCTTTATTGTTTATTTAGTTGTCTGTTCTGAATAACTTGTATAATATTGTTACAGTTGTTGCATTATCCTATTGTTTATTGTTTGTCTGGTAATTTACTTCATCCTTTTTTTTCTGTATTTTAATTAATTTTTATAAAATGTTTAAACTTCATAAAATTTTGTACCTTATAATTTATCATGTTCAATATAGCTTGTTTGAGATGGAATATGTGGTTCCGAAACGTTCAAAAATTAAATGTTTGTTACTGTACACACACGTGTCAAATGTTCGTTGTTACTGCCGTCGTTCTGTTCATCATTAATCTTCGATTCCAGTCAAATGAATCTGTTGTTAAGAGCATCAGTTTAAAATAATTCACTTAAAATTGACATATTTTTCATATGGCGGTATGGTCAGCGTATTTGCTTTAAAAACACGCCTGTTGTCGTTATTAAAAACCGTTAACGTTGAAGTTACGGTTATCTCTAGGTATGGTTTTGTGACAAGACCTGGGGTCTATCACACAAGATTTGAGTGGTAGCTCATGTAGCACTACAGATTGTGCTATCTTAAGAGTACCTAAAATAGGGTTAGCTAGGATGGTAACACACCTGCACGTATTACTAAACCATGTGGCAGTTGATAAATCTTCACGGTTGTCTGTTCTTATTTCCTGGCTTTATATGGGGCCGTATAAAATAGAAGGGTGAATTTCAACACTGTTCACTCATCTTGGTAGCTAGAATTTTATTTTCAGTTTTTTTTTTCTTTTGTTTGTTCATTTTGTTTTTATACTGGCGTATATCATGCAGAGACAGTTATAATTGCAATATTAGTTGTTATAATTTAATTTACATCGTTTGTGTTTGTATACGTGTGTTTGAATTATAAAGATTACTTTTAAGACAACCTTTTTGAACAGACCTGTAATAAAGACTGAGCAACTTCACTGTGATCCAAAGAAGGAAGCTTTACATTCGAAAACCATTATAGCTATCGAGTTTTTTTCTTTTATGATTTATCTGATTTTTTAATTCTACGTGATTTCTTAGTATCGTAAGCCTAGTTGAAATGTATATTTACGATCTAAATTGCTGCGACTTGTCAAACTGCACACAACTTTTGATAAATTATTATGTCAATGAAAACAATCTGAAGTAGTAAACGTTATAGGTTATAACATCGTCCCATCTCAAAGTATATATTGTAATATCACAAGGGCTCCCAATCTCAATGAACAGCTCTCGTGCTCTCTTTAAGATAAATACTTACTCTATCTGTGGACTTGAACGTTACCCTCAAGAGCATCTTACAGCCGTCGTTGTTATAGTCGCTAAACTTGAGCACTTTTCTATCTCAGATAAACTATGGCTGCAGATTCTGGTATTACTGATCTCTTTTTAGGACCTAACTTGTGTTCATTACCACCCCACCCCCCTTCCGTGATTAGTGATCACCAGTTTGCTTTGGTCGCCTTCAGAAACATGATTCGTTAGTGCGTGCGTAAGAACCTGATGATGGTGGGTCTTTGCTGTCATTTTGATGCATGTGCAATAAACAATACCATGCTGAAATGGTTTATTTGTATTTGTTCAGAATGGACGTATGAATAGGCTTAGGTTTGAACAAGGATGATGCTATGTATTATATGGAGTATTTAGGGGGCTTAGTATGACTTACTGTGTTGTAACGAATTTATTATTATATATTTATTTTAATATCAACGTTTGTTTAGATT
>NW_013666278.1:430608-444334 GCF_000517525.1 Limulus polyphemus
AAATCCAAAGTACAATTTAACTACTAAATTTAAAGTATCATGTTAACTCAGTTTCAAGCTATTTGAAATTCTAATACGTAACAGTGTATACATGTTATGAGTAATCACATGTAAAAAACAAAACTAGGTGTCTAGGGTTTGAGGTATCCTTATTTAAGGTGCATCCTGAAAAGATACGAACTTTTCGCAACTTAGTACTCAACTGCTTATGGTGAAGCTTATTGTAAGTCTTGTATTTATTGCGTCACAGCAAGTAGCAGAAATAGGCTTAAATTAAATAAACCTTAAACTAATAAAACTAGTTACATTGTGAATACGGATTGACAGTTTTAATACAGTTATGCTTAGTTTACTGACATATCTTCCTGTAAATGCTTACATGTATATATATATATATATATAGAAAAAGTTAACCTAAAATAAATTTTGCAGATATATTAATATCCCTATTATTTATGCTCTAAGATTTATAATTAGGCAATTTTTTTGACGATTTCGTTAAAGAAACACGAATGTGTGTGGATTATTAAAACGTACTTGCACATTCACCCAATAGAGCATCTGGCACATTTGTAAACTGTGTATAGAATAAAGAAAATTTGAACGGTAATAAACGCGAGCTCATAAACTGTTAGGTCACAGAATTAAATACTGGAAGATGATGTAAAAGTAAAGATCTAAGTGTGAATATTAAAAGCTAAATTGCTGTTGTAAAGCAGGCCCGGCAAAGCCAGGTGGTTAGGGCGCTCGATTCGCTTCGAATCCCCATCCCACTAAATATGCTCGTCCTTTCAGCAGTGGGGGCGTTATCTTGTAACGGTCAATCCCATTATTCGTTGGTAAAAGAGTAGCCCAAGAGTTGGCGGTGGGTGGTAATGACTAACTGCTTTCCCTCTAGTCTTTCACTGCTAAATTAGGGACGGCTAGCGCAGATAGTCCTCGTGTAGCTTTGCGCGATATTCAAAACAAAAACAAATAAACTGTTGTAAAGCCAGTAAAATACGATATTTTTTAGGCAAAAACTAAGGTGTAGGCTTACGAAAGAGATAGTTGATGTTCAAGCGTATTTTAAGGTTTGTAGTAAATCTTTGTTTTAAAACTTGAAAGAATTTGAAATGTTTTATTTTTTGTTTTCTCCATTTAAAATTCTTGTTTGAACCTTCAACTTAATACTTGTTATCTACTTCGTTTTTTTTGTTTTTTTAACTAACCTTGGTGATAATTTCTTAAAACTGTTTTTGTCAGTGAAATATTCCATCTAATCTTGCACATAAAAAATCACAGTGATTCTTGGTGTATGTTATCTTTCAAAACGTGAGGCTCCATAATAAGATTCAGATAAGGATAGCAGAAACATAGGAGTCAGACTCATAATTTGAGGTAGCATCTTACGGGGTGGTCATACCGCCCCACAGTATGGGAAAATACCCTGGTTGTCCGCGGGGCGCCATTTCTTCAGCATCGCCAGGGGTGGCTTGTTTCCATACATGAACAAAAGTAGTCGTAGACGTTCGTTATCCACTGATTGTGACAAGTGCTCTTCATGCTTTCTAACCCTGTTATCCTTTTATGTGTTGTTTTCCCTTTTCTAAACTCGCTTATAAAACACTAGTGCGGTTTACTTCCTAGGTCATGCATATGCATTATGGTTTTCACTGTATGACAGCTGTCATTATACTCTCCTACACACAGCATTCGAAAGATTGCCGTCACATTCTCATGCCAGAAGCCAAGTGGGATAAAATTTTCTTTTAAATCAAGGCTTAATATAAAGGATTTTTAAAGATAAGAAATGTTGCGAGTATGTAAACGTAACATACAGTACCTAGCTGAAACCTTTTGCAGGTTGACTGCTGTGTTAAAATAACTTTATTCTTTCACAAAGACAGTTTTATTACAAGCAGTCACTCTGAAATAGACTCCTCCAAGGACACACATTGTAAGTCAGAGTTGTAAAGAAAGTATATAATGACTTCTACTGTTGGACAAACTGAGTTCACTAATTGGACAATTATCCCTCCTATATACACACTATTTTAAGGCCTCTTTTAAATAGAAAACACCGTTTTAATATCACGCATTTTTAGTAATTGGACGGCACAACTAATGACAAAGTTTGATACACTTCACATCGAAACTCACTCTCTTTTTTTGTTAATTTTGTAGATTTACCTGTATCGTACGTAACCACAAAATTACGTAACACTGACGCCTCAGCTTCATAGAATGTACACTTTCCTTAAGCCCAGAAAAGCCACGGTTGTAGTGTCTTGTTTGTTTGTAATTAAGCACAAAGCTACACAATGGGCTATCCGTGCTCTGCCCACCGCAGGTATCTAAACCCAGATTCTAGCGTTGTAAGTCCGCAGACATACCACTGTGCCACTGTGGGGCTTGTTGTGTCTAGCCAATATCATTATAATGCTTGCTACTTCAACTCAAACTAATCATATGTGAAACATAATTCTAAAGCAATCTTATTTTTGAAATTCTGCATACTGTAATTTTACCTAATAATTGTAACAAGTAACATTTAACAAAAAATCAGTTAACTGCTCACGGTTGTTATGATGAAATCTATTCTTGACTTTCATTGGCTTGTTCCATATGAATTCTAAAATTTATAGGATATGAGTGTTTTTGTTTTTTTTGTTGTTTAGGTAATTTATATTTGTCCTAATATGTAAGTATAGTTTAAACTAGATCTCTATATGTTGTAAGATACGGTGTCCGATAATAATGGCAGTGATAAAACTTGAACATAAAATTTTCACCTATGTATTATTTCTTTCCGTTTAGAAGAAACTGTGCCACTTTTCTTCACGTTGCATTATTGCTGATGTCATTTTCTAGAGGTTCTGTGAGACTTAGAGATATGAAACGGTGATTAAAGTGTGCGCATGCTCAAATGGCTGAACTACTCCATAAACATAAAGGACCCCCAGTGTCTTTTTTAATTGAGCTTTGAGTCTCATATCACATTTAGCTTCCCGTGCAAACAAACAAGCAGGGAGAAAATAGTGCGGTGAGGTAGTATTTTCCCAAGGGCACAACAAGCTGTTTTAAAGTCACACATGATTTATTCTTATTCCTTGTGTTTAAATAGTTATAGGATCATTGACATTTACCTGTGTACATACCATGACGTGTAACAAATATACCTAAAAATATCTAAGGCATAATGTTTGTTGTAAATTTATCAAATACCAGTAGCACATTGTTTATAATTTGTGTTAAAGTAAAACCAGTAATATAGTTTCTTGTTGGTTTTGTTGTTTTTTTACATAACAATATGTATTCTTGTTACCACAAAAAGAACTTTCGATGATTATTTAATTAAATTAGGTTTCATTATATTCCAGAAAAATACAATTTAAGTATTGTTATCAATACATTGTATAAAAATTATCACAGAATCACTGGAGCACAAATTGTTTAGTATCTGTGTGAAATGAATAATATATTGATGTAATTTTGATCATCTGCGGGACTTTATTCTTTATTAACAGCGATAAACCTAAATTTTAGATTAAGGGAGAATTGTTTTCAATAATTCGAACAAAAACATTATAATCACATGTTTAGAACATACTGTAGTGTATGTTTGAAAAGTACAATGTACACTGTATACGTGTTGTTTTTACATAGCACATAAGGAAGCTTCATTAATGCCCAAAATAGTTGTGCTTACTTCCTGAATAAGATGAAGTATTCTAAAGAAGTGTTTTTTTTTTGTTGTTGTTGTTTTTATATTATTCTTCTGAAATACTTAGGTATCAGTTGTTGGAGAAGACGGCATAGTATTTCACATAAGATCCAGCAAGTTCGTCTTATTTGAAGCGAGTTATCTCATTTAAAGACTAACTTGGTAATGAAAACGAAGAGAGCAATATAGTTAATGAGGTATAATATGCAGGTTTCTTAAGAAGACAAATCTAATCCAATTTTGTTACTAAAGGAGTGGCGTTTTCTGATAACAAAAGACAATTCTACAGACACATTCTGAAAAAGCATAAAACAATATATATATATATGTTATTTTTGTACCGATTGAACAGCGTGATGAACTTAATTCGTTATATTTATTCTCTTGTTATTTCTAAACTTCCAAGTTCATATAGAGAGAGCTAGCTGATCGTCTATAAAAACACTTTTTAACGTCAAATACAATATGTAAATAATATTGTCGCCGCACGTGCTTTCATTTGGCACTGTATCTGGTAGGTTTTCAAACACAATCAACCTGCGTGGGTGAAAGTTGAAGCCCGTATTACACAGAATAATATATGTTTATTTTTATTACTATTATTAAGTGGAAATTCCGTATAGTTAGCCTTCAAAATAAAGGTGGTACATGTGTAACATTTTATAGCTGACGTATTAACATTTTTACAGTAGTTACAAAGAGAGCGAGATTTTATTTATATATCTATTTCTTAAGCTAGAAGAATGAAAATTATATATAGTTATCCCAACTAGCTTAATATGCAAATATTTTTCTCAACAATATTAGTTTGAGACAATAACAGCTTGTGTGACTGAGATTTATGCAAGCCTGTGGTATCTAATCTTGATATTATTGTAGCGTATCTGCTTGTTTGTTAATTTCCTGTAGAAATTCTTTCCGATATACTTCAGCGATACAAGTCCTTTCTTAATTAAACTAGTTTATTCTTTCTGGATACAACTTTGTGATACACAGAATTTTCACAGTCACTTTAAACTTGACTACTTTTATGAACACACGCTATAAATCACAGTGATTCACACACTTTACTTACGGCTTGACTCGATTATCTCTATCTTCAATCTCTCGATCTATCTACAATTATATCTCCGCTTTATTTGCCGGGCTTATATACTAAAAGAGATTATTAAAAAAATATTTCTTAATTTCCGATAGAAATTCTTTCTGAGGAACTTAAGCGATACAAGTCCTTTCTTGACTAAACCAGTTTATTCTTTCTCGATACAAACTTTTAGTACACAGTAATTCCACAGTCAGTACGTTTCTCGTCACTTTAAACTTAACAACTTTTATAATACACGCTATAAATCACAGCGATTCACAATCTCGATAACTTTGCTCTCTACGAGTGTAAAACACACACACTAGAACCCCAAACAGAATCGTAAATTACCCAAAACTCACCGTAACTACTATTCGCTTTATCATCCTCTGGCTTTCCCCTGCCAGGCTTATATACTAATGACGAGGCATCTCCAAAATTCGCGAAGTTCCCCGATAATTCGAGAAATTCAGTCACGCATGCGTCAGCAACTTCACGTGACTTCCGCTGTCGTAACACTATTATGCCTCTACCCCTGTGGCCCAGCGTGAGGGCTGAAGGTTTGTAGCTCTATAACAATACCCGTGGTAGTTACAACAGAGGTAGCCCATCATGTAGTTTTGCGCGTAACAACAAACAAACAAAATAAAACTATTATCTAAATTTTAAAGTTATGAATTTTGTTACTAAATGCTGTTTGTCAGTTGTCGCAACCCATCTATGAAATTTTGCGTTGATTTAAGTGTGAGAAATTGTTGCCTGATTATTTTGATGTTGATTTTCTCACTGTTGCCTTACAATTTCAATGTCGATTTAAGTGTGAGAAATTGTTGCCTAACAATTTCAATGTTAATTTAAGTGTGAGAAATTGTTGTCATACAATTTCGATGTTGATTTAAGGGTAAGAAATTGTTGCCTTACAATTTCGCGTTGATTTAAGTGTGAGAAATTATTGCCTAATAATTTCGATGTTGATTTAAGTGTGAAAAAGTGTTGCTTTACATTTTCGCGTTGATTTAAGTGTGGGAAATTGTTGCCTTACAATTTCGATGTTGATTTCAAACGAAAGAGAAATTATTAACAATACTTTGAAATATCAAGAAATACCTTTATAATATTATATTCGTTATCAAATTTGACATCTGCGACTTTACAGAATACACATTAGTTTTACTTCTTGTAGTAAAGGTTTACTGGAATAAAATAAAAACGAGTCTATGCCCAGTGTCTGATTAATCAATAATGAGCCCCAGTGACACAGCAGTATGTCTGCGGACATACAACGCTAGAAAATGGGTTTCGATACCTGTGGTGGGAAGAGCACAGATAGCCCTTTGTGTAGCTTGGTGATTAACTACAAACAAGAAGTAAACCTATATGAAAATTAACACGATTAAGCTGGCCAGAAATTCCATATGGAATCTTTCCAACGCACAGTGCATTGCACTAGGCCTGCACGTTCTTGATTAAATTTTTCATTAAAAATAATGATAAAATGCATTTTAAGCAAAATAATAAAACTTAATAACAATATATATAAATTGTACAAACTATAAAAAATTATAATTTTTAAAACTTCTATATTTGAATTTTGCCAAATTCAGTTCAAGTATAAAACACGATTAAAACCGAAGCTTTTATGGGCGTAGCTTTGCGCGAAATTCAACAAACAAGCAAAATTTTATGACTAAAAATAATCTCGAGGGTCATTATTATATATATATATATATATATTATATTATTCTTCTTTTCTCTCTGTAAAGCATATAATACTCCTATTTACTGTATATCTATAAACCTCGTGACTTATTCAATGATGACTATCTCGCTTGTGCAGACTATGCACGTAACGCTTCACAATAACCACGTGACTTTTTGGACGATGCTTATCTGACTTACACATGTTATAAATTAAGTTTCGCTTATCGGATATCCTATCGCGCGTGTAGAGAAGTATCCACGATTGCCTATGCTAATAACTAGTATCTTTAGCTCACTATCCTTTTTCTTTTTCTTAAGTGGGCTTAAGTGGTGATATGTGTTTACCAGATAACCTTGTTATCCCACTTAATGTTATAGACTAAGGTACATATTTTTATCAACTTAAATCTGAGAACGACTGATTGTCCAGCATGACTTTAAATCATACCAACACGTTGTACAGCTGTATATAGAACGGATTAAAGTTGTCCTTGTTTCAGTCCTTCCGGATTTTAGCTCTGCAATCAACAAACTCTACTGCTATACATACTTCTCAGAACATGTTTTAACGTGATATTGTAATAAAAAATACTTTAAAATCCCGGGGTTCGATTACTCACAGTGGAAAGAACGCAGATTGACCATTGTAGCTTTGCGCTAAAAACAAAAATAACAATAAAATACTTTTTCTGATTATTCACTTTTGCAACGAATGCACCTAGAAGAAGCTAATATGATAATAGGATTTAATATGTTATCATTAAAAAAAAATCTTAATGTGTCATAATCGCTTTTAGAATTCAGCCCATGCTTAAGAGATACCTAAACTGGATTTAAAAAGAAAAAAAGCTAAGTATAGTAATTACCTAACATTAAACCCATTGGGCCTCACACATTAGTTTAATAACCACAATTTTCTGTGTTACGAAATGAATTACCTCTAGAGAAGATAATGAATTAAATTACCAGATGTTTGGATTAAGATAATAACAACGTAGAAGGCTGTTACTATATGTAGTAGTTTTTTGCTGTGTTTACGCATTCTCTTTGTTCAACTGATCTTGTAATCATGCGTTATCAATCCCGACGGATGTTTTGAGATTTGATGACAAATATCTTTATAATTGCACAATCGATTATAGCATAATCTGAAGAAGGACGACACTGGTAGGTGTAAGGAAATTAAGCCGCAGGTACATATGCGTATCGCAAGGTTTGGTGCAAAATTACATAGAAACTTTAAGTAACTTTTTAGATGTACTTTTTTGGCGTATGTGCTCGTTTTTCTTTCCGATGAACCTCAGCGATACAAGTCCTTTCTTAATTAAAACTAGTTTAATCTTTCTCGATACAACTTTGTAATGCACAGAATTTCCACAGTCACTTTGAACTTAACAAACATTATAACACACGCTACAAATGGCAGTGATTCACACACTTTTCTTACGGTGCCTACTGTTCGCTTGACTCAATTATCTATCTCTTCAATCTATCTATATCTCTTCTATTTATCTGCCTATCGTGCTGGTTTTACTCGCCAGGCTTATATATTAAAAAAGAGGGCTTTCATGATCCTTCTAGAAACTCATCACATGTTACCAGCGTCACGTGACTTCCGCTGTCGTAACATACTCTTAAATTGTCTTTCAAGTGGCGATCTTCAGAGATGTGCTTTCATGGTCAGCGGAATTTAATTTCACACAAAAAGAAAAGGCAAATTTTGAAAAATCTAGCAGAGGAATTAGACACAGATGCTAATTACTTTAATCGCAGAGCTACACAATGGGCTGTTTGCGCCCTGTCCGTCGCGGGAAATCGACTAGTGTTTTAGCGTTGCATGTCCGTAAACTTACCGCTGGCCCACTGCAGTTGATAATGGATATTAAAAAAAAACGGATAACGGTCTCTGAATATCTCAACTAATTATACAATAAAGGAAGGACATAAGAGAGAGAAAACAAAGGATAAGATACAACATAAAAATGTCTAAGATAAACATATAAGCACTGTAACTAAGTAATCATAAAGACAGTGAAATATGTAAACAAATACTTATCGTTCAAATATAAGTTTCAAAAGTCTCTTAAATTTCTGACAAAACATTTTATGTGTGAGACATACGAAGATTTACTAAAGCTGTATCAACATGAATTTCTGTCTTCGTTATCAAAAGATTGAATTTGGAAAACAGTTTTAAACTTGTTCCCTTGACCTTATATCATCCAGCTACGTTACAATTACTTTAGTAAAGGAATGTCTTAATCCCAGCTAGGGATATTTTTGGACATGAAAAAATTAGGCTCAGGCTACCTAAGTATATAGATGTGAGTCTCATAGCTATTATCTAGGACTAGGTTGTAGCATTCATGTATTTATACAATTTGCGATTCGACTTTAAAATTTCTCATGCCGATTTTTAGGAATTAGGTGAAACATTTTCAAACTGGATGAACAGACAGGTAGGTGGAGACTAGGTACTGCTGTGTATATGTATGTAGGGGGATTACTTAGTATGTATGTATGTATGATATTCACATTTTCTAGACTAGTGTAGTTGAACATAAGAAAGTCTGAGCTTTAATTAAACAATTTTGAGTTACATGACACTTTACGATGTTGTTGTAATGATACACAATTCTTATAATGTAAAGGAAAAATTTAGGTTGTAATAATAATATTTAACTATCTAGTGGAAAAAGCTAAAAAATGATTTTGAAAGTGATTATCCTGTATCGATAAGCTATTGTGTAAACTAACTTCGTCTGAGGCGTACACATGAATTGTTTGCATTTTGTTGAATTTCGCGCAAAGCTGCTCGGGGGTACCTGCGTTAGCCGTCTCTAATTTAAAAGTGATAGATAAGATGGAAGGAAGCGAGTCAAAACCGCCCACCGCCAACTATTGGGCTACTCTTTTACGAATTAAAAATAAGTTGACCGTCACATTATAATGCCCCCACAGCAGAAAGGATGGACATGTTTGGTGACAGGATTCGAACCCGCGACCCGTAGACTGCGAGTTGAGTGCCTTAACCACCAAGTCATGCCATTCCATGTATACTTGAAACGAAGGTATGTTGCTTGTTTGAAACGTCATATTTGAAACATATATCATGTTTGGCGACTTATGGCCTCTTCTTCATTATACTTTTTGTCCCCCCCCCCCTCTGCAGTGGCTCCGCCGTAAGTCTGAAGGCTTATAATGATAAAAACCTGGTCTTGATACCCGTGACGGTCACAGCACAGTTAGCTCATTGTGTATCTTTGTGCCTAATAACAAACAAAGAACTAAACATATGTATTGCTCCCGGTGGTTCAGCGGTAAGTCTGTGGGCTTATAACGCTAAATACCAGGTTTCAATAATCGTAGTAGATACAGCACAGATAACTCATTGTGTAGCTTTGCGGTAAGCGATAAACAAACAAAAACCATATTTTTGTGTGATTTTTATAGCAGGTTTAAAGAAGGGTAATAATGATTACAACCATTCGTGTATATTTCGAAGTTTTTCTAATTAAAATTTCTCAGAATCAGAGAAGAAGCTATAAAACATGATGAAGAGGGGCGAATTTCGAGCCACTGTGTAAAATGATTCTTTCTTTAACGTTAAAAGAAGCCTTTAGATGTTCTTGAAAGGTTTCCACTTTTCTTTCAAGTCCAGTTTTGAGTCGCTTTAAGAATGGACAGATGATATTTCTAAGCATGTGTTGTTGTTTCAGGATATCTTGCTTTAACTTACTATAACATCATATTTTTTTTCCTATTACAGGCTCATATGGTAGCAGCATTTGAGCAGTCGTTGTCAAATATGACCAACCGACTTCATCATTTAACAGCGAGTGCTGAACAAAAGGTAATATGCACGTTTGTCATGTTTTGGCAGTCAGATTGTACTGTTAAAATGCTATCTAGATAAATATGCCTGATTATTATCTCTCCAGGCACAAAGTGCTGTGTGTGTGTGTCCGTCTATGTGTTCGCTTTTCACAAGTAAACTTTCTGATCGATCTCAACCAAACTTGACATATCATATGGGGATTAGAGTTCAGATCTGACCACCATGTGATTTTCAACCGGAGGAGGGGGAGCTCTGTTTGTATATCCGCCATTCGCGCTTATAGTTTTCTATCAATCTCAAGCAAACTTGGCAATCACTTTCTTTAGTATCAGGAGGTAGGGTTTCATATCTGACCGTCTGTGTCATTCTCCTGGGACCCCTATGTAAACCCGTGACATTCTATTGAGCTCCCAAATTTCAGAGGCATTTTTAGGATACCACGTAAAGTAACATGGGGGGTCGGGAGTGGCGTACGGATCTTCCCCTCATGTCACTCTTCGGAAGCCTTGTCTATCTGTATGTCCGCCTTTAACACCTTCACTTTTTAACCGATCTCAGCCAAACATAAAAGCACCCTTAATGGATCAGGTCCCGTATGTCTTCCCCATGCGTTGAATGAGTACAACAGCTAGTATATATTACATATACACACATATTAGCATTAATTACTATTAGCAGAGATCCGCAAAACATTTACGGTCAAATTAGTATCTTCACTGCAACAGTTCTTTCAATACATGATTTCTAGAATAATACAAAAGAACTCTAATCTCAAATACCGAAATCTATAAGTCCACTTGTCTTGCCAGCCAGTGGCACAGCGGTATGCCTGCGGACTTACAACGCTAGAAACCGGGTTTCGATACCCGTTGTTGTCAGAGCACAAATAGTACATTGTGTAGCTTTGTGCTTAATTACGAACAAACAAACAAATAAACCACTTGTCTTAGGCCTAACTTTAGTTAAACCTTTATTAAGTACGGCCTATATTCGATAAATAGATAAATTAACACTGTAACTTGTGTACGTGTTTTGCTTTAGTTTAATTACGACTAAACTTTACCATACTTAATACTATTAATAAATGAACTTATGTTATTCTACAACCTAAAGTTAGACCCTTTTAAAAACTTTGATAAACATTTAATATGTTGTCGTACAAAATGTCTACTAAAGTCTGTTTATATCTGCCTTTTGTTAACATCCGTTGGAATGAAGCTCACTAAAATACGCGCGCATTTTCAACAGACAAAACTGAGTGATATTATATGTAAAAATAGGATTGTGTGTGTGTGTGTATGACTGCGTAGCGGAACTGTATTGTGAACTCGGACTAATAGTGCGATCATTCATAAGTGAAGCTAGTGAAAATATACGAGTTTATATTACCCCATGAATTGGACATGGCACAAAAAGAGTATGTTAATTAAACTGCGGACAATGGACCAAAGTTAACATACTGTGAGTAATGCAACAACGTAAACAAGGGTTATTACCTAGGATTCAATAATAGTTCAAACAAAATAGCAATTCCTGAGAGGGAAGAAGAGGTCAACGCTGATTCTGTCCCTCCCAGGTCCAACAAATTCGGATCTAAAAAGTCGATACAGCAAATGATTATAATATATTCCATGTACATTTCACAGTCACATTTAGGTATTTTATACACGTTGATGTTGTCTTTCTTTATTTCTTATTTATAGGATTGTACAAAATTGTATTCCAAACACAATACAGAATTATCATGAAAAATATAATCAATATGCTTGTTAAGTAATGTCATAATTGAATCTAATTTTTCGTAATGTAACATGATAATCAGTTATAGTTTTCGGTACGCATATGAACTGGGACTCAGTTTTAACTTGTACATAGCATTTGTGGTGTCAGTTTAGATTCTTTGTTTGAGGTTAAGCACAAAACTACACATTGGGTTATCTGTGCTCTGCCCACCACAGGTATCGAAACCCGGATTCTAGCGTTGTAAGTCCGCAGACATACCGCTGTACTACTGGGGGGCATCAGTTTAGAAAAAGACCCCAGAGGTGCGCAGTGCACCAGGTCTTGAAATAAAATGTAGTGCATATTGAATGAACACTAATAGACTATTCAAGTAACAACCTACCTTTTTGTTAAGGATATTACGTTTTTCTATTTAATCAGGATGGGAAATTACATCACAGTTGAAGTTCAGTTCATTGTTACTGTTAATTTACTTTCAGTTTACTGTTGATTTTTATTTAGAAGTAATAGAATATAATAGAATATCTAGTATGCATTTCATGAACAAAGTGTTACGTATCTGCTTGTTTGTTTGTTTCCGGTAGCTGTCCTCCTGTTAAACTATCATGTAACTTTCTCGGTATAACTGTTTGCCAGGTCGTCACTTTCCCTTCTACGGACAAGAATACCATTTTCAAGCTTCAACTGGTCCCATTGTGCCCAATAGTTTTTTGTCACAGGGCTTAAGCTAGACATCTTATCCCAAGCAGGGTGCAAAACACTTGTTTTAGAAAATCAATTATTGGCTTCAAATCTTGGTATTTCTCCCGCTCTGATTTAATATCTATACCTGGTTCCATTTCACCATGATCAACTCCTTCAGTCACTTTGACTTCAGCTTGATAGCACCTGGTTAGTTCAACCTCTCTTTTGCAGCAATCTCTGCAGTCATTTTTCCAGGGTCTTCGGCTCAGTCCGTCGACATTTTCATGAGATTTTCCTTCTCTGTATTCAATATCATAATTATACTGGTCTAATTTTCCGATCCAACGTGCCAGTTGTCCCTCTGGGTTCTTTAATGATCTTAACCAGCATAATGCATCATGGTCTATCTTGATGGTAAACCTAGCTCCATAGAGGTAAGGATGGAAATATTTCAGACTCTTTACTATAGCAAGGAGTTCTCTTCGTGTTACACAGTAGTTCCTCTCTGGTCACCTCAGGACCCTACTGAAGTAGGCCACCACATGTTCGTTTTCGCACACTTTCTGAGACAACACTCCTCCAATTCCGACATTACTAGCATCACAATCCAGTATGTACAGCAGTGAGGGATCTGGAAGCTTTAAAAGTGGAGCTGAGGCCAATTTTTCTTTCAATGTCTTGAAAGCATGCTGGCAAGAAATGGTCCATTCAAACTTCTGGCCTTTTTTTTTTGTCAAATCATGTAGTGTCTGCTCACATTTAGAGAAATTAGCCACTGTTATTGGTACTACTTGATGACCTGCCACAAGTGACCTTCCAATCTTCACGTCTGCTGGCCTGGATGGGTCTTCCACTGCTTCCAGAAGCATCGAGCTTTCTTGGGGATGTTCTTTTATTCTACCCCAAATTATCTTCTCTGGCATAAGGGGTATTGTAGTTGACTTAAGTGCTGTAACGTGAAAATCAACAG
>NW_013666278.1:444802-446100 GCF_000517525.1 Limulus polyphemus
GGTAGTATTCTTCTTACACTGGCTCGTCATATGTCCTCGCTCTCCTCCGTTCCAACAACCTTTCTGGGTAGTAGCTTTTCCTGCTGTGGCATCTTCCCTGTGTTGAAGTTGCCAACATTGAGCTCTCTTGTGGCCAGGTTTAGTACAGTGCCAGCAAAGTCCCTCAAACTTCTCTGAAAGCTGACTTTTTCTTGCCTTGAATCCTGACGACTGTACCAACTTTGGTACCTCTGTGCTGGACTTAACGTAGGATTCAAATTCGAGAGCTCTGGCCATTGCATCCTGCATAGTAGAGGGGTGTGCTTGCTTCACTTGTATCTTTAGTTGTGGACTGTCCAAGGTGTCTACAAACTGATCTCTCAGCAACAGCTTGAGAACATTGGGTGGTGCAGTTGGGTAAGCCATACTTTCCAAATCTTGTGCCAGCTCTTGCAGGCTCTCCTCTTTAGCACGGACTCTAGTTCCAAACCTAGCCCTGTAGACTTCTGGCTGATTTTGATACCTGATTTCTAGAGCAGCTACCAGTGCTCTATAGTTGTGCCTGTCGGCTGCTGTCAACTGTCCAAGTATTTCCAGTGGTTGTCCCTTCAGGCTCATTGCCAGGTACACTGCTTTCTGCTCCTCTGTCCATCCATTCATTTCTGCCAGGAGTTCAAATTGTGCTCTATATGCTACCCATTGAATTCCTGTGGCTTTCTTCATACTAGATCACCCCTATTGCTGACACACATGTCTGGAATGGGACTTATGGCAGGACTGAAGATGTCTGCATTAGGGTTTAGCTGCAGGGTCTGGGAGGGGCTTCCTGTTGTGTGTGGCTGATTAGGTCCTTAGTTAATATATCCTCCCTGAGTAAAAGACAGTAAATCGTCTTTTAGTGTATTTAATTCACTTTGAAATTTATTAATTTTTTCCATTTGTACTTCATGCTAATGTTGTACTTTCTCTCCTTGTTCTTCTTGCCACTGTTGCTAACTTTCATGTAACTGTTGGAGACTTTCTTCCTCTTTCCTTTCTTGTTCCAGTTGCCACTGGTTTTCTTGCCACTGCTGTAGTCTCTCTTCTTGTTTATTTCCTTTCTCCTCCAACCACCCATGTATTGAAAGCATACTGGCAACAAACGGTCTTCTTTTTTTTTTCTCGTTCTTCTTTTTTTTCTCGTTCTTCTTGTTTCTTTTCTTTTTCCTCCAGCAACTGCTGTAATCTCTGTTCTTGTTTCTTTTCTTTTTCCTTCATCCACTGCTGTAGTCTCTCTTCTTGTTTATTTCCTTTCTCCTCCAACCACCCATGTATTGAAA
>NW_013666278.1:446951-447740 GCF_000517525.1 Limulus polyphemus
ACTTACTAATGGGTATTCAGGTAGTTAGGTTTGTACTAATTGCAAACTTATTCTGTTGTGGCTTCTGAATACTTTTATATTTCATGAGAGTTTTGATATAATGAAATATGATTATGTCTGCAGTTTTCTTCTTGCATATTCCTGGTGTTTATCTTCTTTATCACATATTCAGGGTGTTCATTGTCAAAAAAAAAAAAGATAATAGTGATGTGTTTTTCTTTCTCATTCTTAGTCTTCTGTATTAAAAGTCATGTTATTTCTAGAGACTAAATAGTTTATAATTCCCATCTTTACTTTGTTGGGGTAGTTTTATCTGTAGTTGGGGTACTTATCAGTATCCAATGGTTTCATGTAAACTCCTACAGTATGTCTTAAGAATGAGAGTTTGTTATCGTTTTTCTATTTCTGTTGTGAATTATACTGTGTGTTCAGGTGGACCATGAATTCTGGAATCTTGTCTGTAATGTGTGACCATAATTATAAATGTTTCATACTTGAGTTATTTCTTGTGTCTTAGAGTATCTGGTTTCAGAACGTTATCTTTGAAATGTTCCATGTAGAGGTTACTGAGTACTGTTGATAGGGGTGATAGGTATTTTTGTTCTTGGTAGTATTTATTTTCATGCTTGAAGAAAGTTGTGTTGACACAGAAAAATTGAAGTCTGCTATTATCAGTGAGTCCTTTTCTTTAGAGTTTCATCATTTTCCTGTTGTTGACAGAGTAGCTGTACTGTTTCAGGGGTAGCTATGTTAATAAATGTGTCATGATATAAAAGCTGTTTCGTTCAG
>NW_013666278.1:447750-448341 GCF_000517525.1 Limulus polyphemus
GTTAAAAGCAGACAAATGTAGGAAGTTTTGTTAATAATTTATTGACGTCGAGAATATAGAAGACGGGCAGACGAGTAAGTGATAATAATAAAAATAGCATGAGACAAGTGGGAAGCAGCAGACAGATAATAGCGAAAGAGAATAAAGTTGGCATGAAGTTAAGTACCGTAGATGTGATAGGCCTAACGATTGATATAGGCCTAATGTTTAATATGTTAAAGTGAAACTAATAGTAGAAAAGAAGATAAGAAAAATAGTTTTATTCCGTCAAAGCATGGTTCTAAAGTAATTGAATCAGCCTGAATCAGATTTTGATAAATGTGTAGAAAGAGGATCTCAACTTGGGTTAAAAGACAGTGAACTACGAGAGTTTGTTAAACAACAAAAACTGGAAAGAGAAGAACAGCAACAAAAGAGACAGAAAGAAGAGAGAGAGGAGAGACTAAAAGTAGAAAGAATGAGAATACAAATTGGGGAAAAAGAGAGAGAGGAGAGACTAGAAATAGAGAGAATAAGAGACAAAATTGAAATAGCAAAACTCACCCAACAGAAAGAAGAAGGACCCAAGAATGACAATGGAGTCAGGGCTAG
>NW_013666278.1:448351-465534 GCF_000517525.1 Limulus polyphemus
CCAAGAATGACAATGGAGTCAGGGCTAGCCGACCCAAGCTGCCAAAATTTAGTTTTGTGAGTGAATGTTTTATTATGTTTAGTTTTTGTTATAATAAGAGTTAAAGGCAGACGAATGTAGGAAGTTTTGTTAATAATTCATTGACGTCGAGAATATAGAAGGTGGGCAGACGAGTAAGTGATAATGATATAAATAGCGTGAGATGAGCGGGAAGCAGCACACAGACAGAAGCAAACAGATAATAGTGAAAGAGAATAAATTTGGTGTGAAGTTAAAGTACTGTAGAAGTGATAGGCCTAACGATTGACATAGGCCTAACATTTAATATGTAAGAGTGAAACAGTAAAAAAAAAGGATAGAAAAATAATTTTATTCCATCAGATTGTGGTTCTAAAGTAATTGAATAAGCCTAAGTGCACTTTGATAAAAGGAACAGAGGATCTTCAGAAGAAAGAAGACCAAACGATTACGGTAACTCACACCACAATTGTAAGTGAATCACAGAGAATACTAGTGCGATAGAAATATAAAAGATAGTTTGGCTTGTCAACTAAAATTCTAAAGTAATTGAATAGGCCTAAGTGGGTATTTGACAAGAAGGAGAGAACTATATATATATATAATACTTATGATATGTCCATAATATCTATAGGGTTGAAGAATTTATTGTACATATGTTAACTTGTTCTGATTATATATATATTATTTTGAAAACAAGTTAAGTGCATGCTGTATATTCATCATTGAATTTATCACTAACGAGTCACAGACTCCTACTGCAGATGAATCTTAAGCCCAAGAACAGCATAGTATATATTTATACTATTAAGAAATATAATGAAAAGCCTTTGACTTCTGACAGTTGGCAAAGAATTATATTTTTTAATTCTGACAAATAGGTTGAATACATCAAAGCTGATCATTGTCCTTATAAATTTTATTTTGGTTGTTTTTATAATTCTACAAAATAGACTAAATTCTTAAAATGTCAGTATGTGTTTTACCATTCAGGGATGACATGGTCAATTTTTACAGTTGACTGTGGGATGTAAAGGCATTAATCTATAAGATATCTAACTAAAGATGGTGGCAGGTGAATCTCTGCCTTTAACAATGGGATGGAGAAGATGTAGACTTATTTGTGAATTTCAGATAAACCATAGATGTGTGGAACGGTGAACTGTTAATTGTTTGACTGCTTCTGTTTCAAGTTATTTTTTTATGTTTCTTGAAGAGCCGGTTAATCACTTTATCTTAATCTTCTTGTGGTGGTCATCTTCATCTAGAATGTGGACCTTAACAGTACATTCCTATTTATTCATAATTACAGTGGTATTACCTTTATTTGCTGGTAGAATTCTGTCTTTCTTTAAGTTCCTGAGGGCAGTTTTTTACTGTAAATGGGTTTACTTTTCATAGCTTTCTGGACTGCTGACTTTATTTTGATTCTGAATTTTTTTTTTACTTCTGAGAAGCTTTAAGTTATATCTTCTGTGGTTTTTCCTATAGAAAAAGAAAAGTAACTAATAAAACTTTAGGCTTAAATGACTACACAGGCTACTAAGTAGTGAATTATATCTGATCATTGCAACCTTACTGTAAAAACTAAAAAAACTTTCACAAATTAAAGTAGTAATAGTGTTGTAACTCATGAAAGTAAAATAATTAAATGCTTAGAAAGTCAATAGATTTTAACTTGAGACAAGCTTTATTTATATAAAGTTAAGAAAGTATATTTCAAAATGTTTGGCGTGTAACTAGCATCTTTAGTTTTTTTTATATGATATTTAAGTGATATATAATGAAATACTGTTTAAAATATGTATGAAAACTATGTTGTGTTGTTGCTCTATGTTTTAGAATTGAGCTCATATTTTAGCTTTGCAAGTAAAAGTAAATGCCATAGCTGCTAAATGACTTTTCATTATGTGAATCTAAAGCATCTTCTTTGTCATTAGTTGTCAACTTTTAGTTCATTTGAATTACATGTTAGAGTATTGTACTTATCCAAAGCTGTAATTATAACTTTAATATTTGTTGAAAAAATATTTAATTCAAAGCCTTATAATATATGTTTCTAAAGAAATAATAAACATTTATGAAACTGTTTATATTTCCTAACATAAAATTTTTCACACATAAACAACATTGGGAGTTTATAAAATAATATGAACTAAAATATCTTTCGAATTATTTCATCATTTTGAAAAACCTTAATAAGTTATTAAAATTCTTTAGTGTGTGTGAACTTTTTAGTTTTGATGGTTTCCTATAAACAGTACCTTTGGGAAAGATCCTGTTTAATATTTTTTATTGCAGATATATATTTCACTCGTACAACAAACTTCCAAGATGGTAAACATGCCACTATATCAGTACTTCTGGGTTCTCATGGTGACTATTCGAGCTTCAAAGCACATAATGAGGTAAGGCTTGACTATTCTTTTCACTTTTAAAAATGCTTCAGTGAAATAAATGAAAAAGTTATATGATATAGTGAAATACTGTTGAAAATTTGTACAAAAACTAAGTCGTATTTTTGTTTTATGTTTTAGAATTGAGCAGATTTTCTAACTTAACAAATACAGACATTAAACATTCATCATTTTACACAGCTTGAGGTATAAAAAATTGTTATTTTTTTAAACCTCCCTACTTATCACCTTTTTTATAGGTAATTATATTTATTGGGAAGTTATAAGTTGTAGCCTAAAGTATACATAGTAAGAATTTATATTGCAATTAGGTGAAAGTGTGTATAAACCAGGAAAATGTTGTTAGTCAGACATTGACCTGGGTTGTTGGGTGAATTAACAAACAGGTGCAGCAGGTACCAAATTTTCGTTTTCCTACTACTATCTAAACTGTTTTAGTATTTTGATAAATTTTTCTTTGTTATGAAAAATGTTTTTCTTTTATTAGTTTATTAAGGAGTATTTTTGGTCAATAAAATATTACTAATACAGCTTTCATTACTATTGGGTTTTTGTATTGACTGTACTAACTTCTTTGTGTAGAACATCAGTGAAGTTCTTATAGGAGCTTTCTTGGTCAATAGCAAGATGAGCTGGGACCTGATAGATAATATTGTGAAACAGACATTTAAGGTAAGAAAGATCAGTATTTTGCTTCAAGTGTAATCCATTTAATTTTCAATTCTGTCATCTTGTGAAGATAAATAATTATAGTTTAATACTTATATAGATTTGTTATTAGCTGCTGCATAGCAGCTCCTAGAATGGCTCTGAATTTTTTATCAAGTACAAACATTTAGCTCATAGATCCGTCATCTCTTGACTAATTTGAGATATAATTACAGTTTTGGACTCTGGATATTAAACTCTTTCAATTGATGTATTTGACCACGCCCAAGGTATCATAGATTAATTTACTCTAATCCTGCCTAATAGAATTTCAATTTGAGTGTAGGCTGGTAGAGATCCTGATGAGTAATAAAATTGAATCGAATATATACACACACCCATGCTTTGTATTACTGGTGCACAAAATTATAGCAAATAACAAGGAAAAAAAAAGGTATTTTAGATTAATTTACTCTAATCCTGCTTAAAAGAATTTCAAGTGCTGTGGCTATCAAGGATTCCCTCTTGTTTTTAGGTCATCTTCAACACAGAAATAGTTAATGGTGTAGTTTTTATTGTAGCACTCAATTATAACCTCTTATTACACTGGCTCAAGCATTTCTGATAGCTGGTTATTATTCCTTTTTTTTTATTCAAACATCATAAGAAACAGATTAGACAGACTATATAAGGTAGAAAACCATTACTGTGAACAATTTGTGTAGTATCAACCTCAAATACTTCCAAGTTGAAGAGATTGTTGAAAAGTGTATTAATTTAATCATTACGCTTGGAACATTTAGACTTTCTCACTTAAGATAATCTTCTGTAAAATGTCATCATAGCAGAGCTAATTAGATTAAATAATGCTCAAAACAAAAGGCCCAAGTTGATCATAGTATGGGTGTACTGCCTGATAGAAAGTAGCGAGTATACATTATTTTGGTAAATGTTTTTATCAGAATACTGGTGATATTTTTTAACAGAAATATAGATAACAGTAACTTAGAAAACCTTTCTACTTTTTCAGATTCTTCTCTTTGTAACTAAATAATTAAAACATAGATGCAAGAATATATATCTTTCAAGACAAATTATGAATGCTTTCTAAAGAAAATTATTCTAAGGTTTAAGCAGTGAGTGAGTAAAAGTATTTATAATAAAAGTTATATTTCTGTAATATCAGTGATTGATGAAAAGATGAAATTGTTTAACTGTTGCCTTGTGTGAATGCATTTCTGAGAATCATCCTTTGATAGGAGTATGTCCAAAGGATTGATCCTCTATCAAGCTTGGGATTGAGCACAGAAAGTATTTTAAGCTATCAAGTGGGAGAAATTGTTCGAGAAAAAGGTAAATATTTAATTTATCATTTATCTGATAGAGTTTTTGAATGAACATAAATGTTTGGTTCATATAGATAAAAGCTAGTGAATTATATGTTTTTATTAAATTATAAAATACTATTTATTGAACTATGTGTTGTGTATGTATGTTTGTGAGAAAATTTTGAATAGTCCAGGAACATAAAATTACTAATATGGTGCCATAAGTGTACTTTGCCTTTTCTGGTGGTGGTATTTTATGTATTTATCAAATTTGATGTAAGAATTCTTTAATATATGTTATTCTATGGTAAATAATGTATATAAACTAAACATGCTAATTTTTTATAATCTGGTTACACCTCTGTTTTAGAAAATTTGTAAGTACTTTGATGTTGTGTATTTACTAATTGATATTACTTTTAAATTATATTCTATATTTTCTGTTAACTCATAAAAACATTTTGAAAATCCTTTGCAAAAGGGATATAGAATACAAAAAAGCTATTGTACTAAGAAAATAAACAGGGTGTTTTTTCCTTGTGTAACTGTAATGTAAAAATACCCAAAGAAGTGATTGTAAAAAACATTTAGAACAAACATAAAAATAATAGATATTGTGATATAAAATGGGACATGCAAAACAGGCCAACATAAAGTTAAATAAAACTAATGAAAGTGAAGAGCCTAATCTTTAGTATAAAACACCTATAGTGAGTGGCCCAACAGTAAGCGTAAAGGATTACAGTGGTAAAAACCAGTGCATCAATACCTGCAGTGGGTAGAGCACAGATAGCCCATTGGGCAGTTTTGCACTTAAAATCTTCTAAGAATATCTGCACTTATATATAAGTAAATAGAATTTTCATAATTCTATTAATGTAGTTTTCTCGTTTATATCATTTTTAAGATTAAATATTACAATTTCTTAAATCAAAATAGACTTTTCAAACAGTGAAACCATATCTCAGAGTATGCCATTATAGAGAGTATACATAAAGTGAAATATTAAGTTTTTAAAACCTTTCTTATTTATACTGAACAACCCACATTAAGAATTTGAAAATTGCTTTAAAAAGAGTTTCACATCATTGATGTGAGTTCTTAATTTATTAAAAAATATACTTGCTTTAGACCATGAAAAAACAAAATCTAAGGCTGCCTGCTTTATTTTTATGTTGCTCAACAGAATCCGAAAAACCTGAGTTATTGCCGTGTGGTTACCTAGTTGGTAATAATATGCAAGTTCAAGTTATTCTTAAAGGTAAGTTTTATCTGCCTGTTTTTTGTACTCTTCCAGAACACAGTTTGATAAGTTACAGTGCCAATTTATGTGAATTGTGCTTTCAGGTTATAGTTATTTGCTTTTTTTTTCAGTAATTTAGATCTGCATTTACAAGAGTTATTAAAAAATTGATTATTTGCTGAAACAGCTTATAAAATTGTAATAATTCATTTATTTCTGAATAGAAATTAATGTTTGATATTCATGCAAATTACAGTTTAAAATTTTCCATTATTATTGTCGATTTTTATGCAAAATATATTTGGTACAGTTTTGTCTTTGAATTTGATTTGTTTATTGAATAATATTTGTTTTCAATATAATGTTGTGTATCAATTGCTATAAATAATAAATGGAGATATAATATTTGGCACAATTCAAATTTTAAATTGTTTTGAAAAGGAACAAGTCAGAATTCTGTTGATGGCCTCTCTTTTGAAACACTGATTGCCAAATCAATAATTCAACGGTATGTGTCATTGTTGTTGGAACACAGGAGGATAATTCTATGTGGGCCGAGTGGAACAGGTAAAACCTACCTTGCTCAGAAGTTGGCAGAGCATTTGGTTCTGAGGTACGATGTTTTTTTTTTTTTTGTGAAATATATCATATGCAAGATATAAGCACAATAAAATATCCCTCTGTGCTTAATACTGAAGAAAGTAACAAAACTATATTGAAAAGTGTTTCTTCTTTTTCCAAATGCAAAAGTTTCAGTTGTTAAATGAAATTTAGCATTCCATTAAAATAGATTAGTAAGAAGTCTTAATGAAAATTTTTAATTAAATAAACCTGTATTCATTTGAGACAGATTTACTGGGATCTCTATACATCTTTTGGTTTTATTAGAAATGTTAAAGAAGTCAGTCCTGGTGCTATAGCTATATTTGGGGTTGACCACAAGTCAGCTGAAGAACTTCGGCAGTATTTGTCTACTGTAGCAGAGCAGTGTGAGAGAAGGTAAGCTACTTTTTTGTCTACTGTAACAGAGCTGAGTGAGAGAAGATAAGCTACTTTTTTGTTTACTCTAGCAGAGTAGAGTGAGAGAAGATAAGCTACTTTGTTATCTACTTGAGTAAAAAAGCACATTATGCTAATATGATAATAGGTAGGCAAACAATGAGTTATAAGCATAAGGAAGAATTTTATTGATGGTGGAACATACTACGTGTTTCTACATTATGTTTCACCATTACAAAAATTCTTCTTTATGCTTATAAATTGTTTTCTTCCTACCTGTTATTAATTTGTTGTTTATTGTAGGAAAGCAGAGTGAGAGAAGGTAAGCTACTTTGTTGTCTACTGTAGCAGATCAGCATGAGAGGAAATAAGCTACTTTGTTGTATATTGTAGTAGAGCAGTGTGAGAGGAAATAAGCTAGTTTGTTGTATATTGTAGCAAAGTAGCATGAGAGAAGATATGTTACTTTGTTGTATATTGTAGCAGAGCAGCATGAGAGGAAATAAGCTACTTTGTTGTATATTGTAGTAGAGCAGTGTGAGAGGAAATAAGCTACTTTGTTGTATATTGTAGTAGAGCAGTGTGAGAGGAAATAAGCTACTTTGTTGTATATTGTAGTAGAGCAGTGTGAGAGGAAATAAACTACTTTGTTGTATATTGTAGTAGAGCAGTGTGAGAGGAAATAAACTACTTTGTTGTATACTGTAGCAAAGTAGCATGAGAGAAGATATGTTACTTTGTTGTATATTGTAGCAGAGCAGCATGAGAGGAAATAAGCTACTTTGTTGTATATTGTAGCAGAGCAGCATGAGAAAAGATATGTTACTTTGTTGTATATTGTAGTAGAGCAGTGTGAGAGGAAATAAGCTACTTTGTTGTATATTGTAGCAGAGCAGCATGAGAAAAGATATGTTACTTTGTTGTATATTGTAGTAGAGCAGTGTGAGAGGAAATAAGCTACTTTGTTGTATATTGTAGTAGAGCAGTGTGAGAGGAAATAAGCTAATTTCTTGCAGGCATCTGTTATATTTTTATGAGATGAAGGTAGCTAGAAATTTTGATTTTTTTGTAGTGTTTTATTGAAACTTTATTTTTAGTATTTTTGCATAATTTACCTTTTCAGAAACCACGACTAAAGAAACCTTTTCCTTTTAGCAGGTGGACTTTTCTCTATCAGAGGTAGAATGGGAATTATTTAAAAAAACAGTGACACCATTTTTAAACTTGAAATGGATTAAATTGTTTAGAAACATCAATTGTAAATTTAGACTGGAAGTCTTTCCAAAGATAAAAAAAACTACCTGAGAGCTGAACCAAAAATTGCTAGATATATTACCTATAGCTAAATTATTAATAATTAATAAACAAAAATCATAGTAATGTTAACCAACAGTGAAGAGGCGTGCATTTGCTATATATATAATGAAAAAGTTTCTATCATCATTAAGTCCAACTGTGAATTAATAATACAAAAATCTATAATATTAAGAAAATTAGCTATATCAATTAATGTTATTCCTTAATTGTTAGAGATGTAAGAAAAACTAGCATCTTAGATTGTTGTTTTACTGACAATTCCTGTCGCAATGATCTTGTTCCTGACATGAGTCATTCTTGATCATAAGTACTTTCTCTTAAGAGTAGAAAAACCTGTTTACTATTTTATACAAATATCCACTTACTAGTCATTCCTAATTTATTTGTTCTGAAAACTCTGGCATATTTTCCTTTTTTAGTTTTAAACTTCTAGCTGTATTCATGTTTTTCTCATTCATCCTTTCATATTCTTTTATTTTGTTTTTTTTATATCTTCTTATGTCTTTCCTTCCTCTCTAGTTTGCTACTTCTCTAAGTCTCCTCTTTTGTTTTATCACTATCTTTGATTCACATACCTCTTATTCTCCAATTACTTCTACACCTTATTGTACTATATTCTGGCTAGAGTATACCACAGTCATACTATAGTGTATTACAGTGGACCATAATGTGATGCTCCTAGAGTATGGTGTATTACAGTTGTGCTCTACTGTTTGACACTAACTATAGTATACTACATTAACACTACGATATACTGAAGAATATTATATTCTAGTTTACTTTACTACAAATATACTGTAATATGATATAGTACTTTTTTGTAAGGGACATTTTTTTTAGTCAGGGTAAGCTACCACTCTAGGTGTCTCTTAATGTTGATGAAGATTGCAAGCTATTTTTTTTTCCTTACCATTTTATTACACATGAAAGATCATTTACTTTTCATAAGCATTTGGGTTATTGTTTTTAACTGCATTTCAACTACTTTTGTAAGTGCAAATGAATATTTTTTGTATATATATGTATTTTTTTTAGTTGTTCAGTAGTTAGTTTTTTTAGGAATATAAACAAAACAATATATTGCATTTCTTTAATGAAACATCAAATGCAGGAACATTATTAAGAATTATATAGTATTATAAAATAAAACGTTTACTGGATATTTTTAATTTGATTTTAAAATTGGTTCATGTAGCATAGCACTACCAATTCTCAGTGTTTATTGAAAGAATTATTGGATATTTTTATTTTGTTTTCATAGTGTCATTACTCTTTAATCTTTGAATAAATTCAGTCATATTCTAGTTACAAACCTACCTAATGTAATCTCGGTATATTCATAGTTGATTTTTTTTGTTTTTCAGTAATCCTTGTGACCTTCCTACTGTGATAATTTTAGATAATCTTCATTACGTGGGTTCTCTAAGTGAAGTGTTCAATGGTTTCCTCAGTGCAAAATATCAAAAATGGTATTATTTTGACCTTCTCAAACTTTTTTTTTTCTGTTTTACAAGTTACTTCTAATATACGGTTCAAATTCTGGTTCAAACCAGAAAATTAAACATAATCTTAGGTAACAAAGAAAAATAATACTACAAAACAGTTAATATAGGTTAAATAAATGTATTAACATTTTGTAAAATAGAATATAAAGCAGTGATAAAAAACTCATCAAATTAAAATAACTTTATTAATAAAACAAGAAAATGACATTTTGGGGCAACAGCCCTTCATCAGGTTACCAGTGACAATGAAACTGTTAATATAAGGGTTAGGTTAAAAGAACAAATAAGACGTAAGCTACGTTTCAGTCCACCAAACTACAACAACAACAGCTTCAACTACAGCATTAATAAGATTCTTTTGTGCAGCTCCTTCAAACTTATGCATTAAACATTAACTACCATGTGCCAGTGAAGAGGCACAGCCACCATTAACCTTCATCAAAGACATCAGGAGCTTTATGAAATCTTTAATTTCCGTACTGCCTCTACGATCTACATGTCTGTACATGACTTTAATAGAATATATCATAAATCTGTTAAAAGTACTAAAGAAACAAAACTGTGTAAACTATGTATTAAAACACATGATCCTTGTTCTACTAAAAATAGTCCTGAAGAAAATCCTAATTTAGTTGTTACCATTCCTGCTGATTTATCACTGTCTGACACAGAAAAGTCAGTCTTCAACAAAGGTCTCAATTTCATTTCAACAAGAAAGTCTATTGATGTATTCACCCTTCGAGAAGACTTGGAGAAATTTTACCGTAGGTTAAGATTACAGGCACGTTTTTCAAAATCAACTCTTTCTACAAACACATCTTTGAGTCTTTACATAAATCCTTCATGTGACAAAACTCATCTCGACATCAACAACAACCAACCTCCAGTTGTGGATCAACAACCCCACCTACACCAAGTTACTACCTCTGACAGTATTGGTGATCATTTAACTTCTAATATGATGCTCACTATATATCAGTACCAACATGGAACATTCACTAGCTTAGAATATTTTGTACAAAAGTTTCTTAATGATATAGACAAATTGGATTTTCTAAGTAAACCTAAACACAGTAACCTAACTCCTGATGTACACAAAACCTTACTAACACTTTCTAAGCGATAAGATGTAATTATTAAACCTGCTGATAAAGGTGGTGCTATAATAGTATGGTGCAAAGCTCTGTACCTTGCTGAAGCAGAAAAACATCTTTCTGACATTAATTTTTACTGTCCCTTAACTAGCGATCCAGCTACATTGATTAACTTGAATATTAAAACTACCATTAACGATTTGATTCTTACAGGTAACTTGCCATCAGATGCTACTAATCTAATTGCTAGTTACCCCAGAATTTTACCTCCTCCCTAAGATTCATAAACCAGGGAACCCTGGTTGCCCAGTTATTTTAAATTCTCTGAGAGTGAACAGTATATATTTACCATGGGCATACAAACACTCTACACATCAATTCCCCATAACAATGGTATGAAAGCCCTCAAACATTACCTGGATCTGCGTTTTTCACTAAATTTCCCCCACATACCCTCTTACGTCTTGCCAAACTTGTATTAACCCTTAATAGATTCTCCTTTAATGGCAAATTAATGGTTGCTATGGGTACTGAAATGGGTCCTTCCTATGCTTCATTGTTTGTTGGTTACATAGAGAATCAGATTTTCTCCATTTATCAAGGAACACTTCTACTCTTTACAAACGTTATGTTGATGACACTGTTGTGCTACCACCCTTGTGTAACTTAAATAATTTTTTACACTTTGTTTTCTCCTTCCACCTAGCTCTTACCTTCACATGGACAGTTTCCTCAAAGAGCTTACATTTTTTTGACATTCTAGTCTCCATTGAACATTGTCAATTAACGATTTCTGTACACTACAAACACACTGATTCCCATTCTTAACTCTGCTATGACTCTTTTGCATTCACATCATACATTTCAGTCTTTTCCATATTCTCAATTCCTAAGACTATGCAGTGAACAAATTGATTATGAGTCGAAATCTGAAGATATGAAACATTTCTTCATCAGTTGTTTCTACCCCAAGTCTTTAATAAAAAAAATCCACTCAACACGTTTATTCTGTAACTCGACAATACACCCTAACATCTAAACCCAAGTCTACAAACTCTTGAATACCACTTATCTGTACCTAACATTCTAATACCTCTAAAGTTGCCTAAATCATCAAACAAAACTTCAACACCCTTACTGATGACCTCATAACTTCCAAAATTTTTAAAGAACCCCCACTTGTCAGTTACAGACACGATAAAAAAAAAACATCTTAGTTAACAGTGATCCAGAAATCTACCCCTGGTGTGAACCCAGGTATAGCCTGTTGTCACAGAAAGAAATGTGTCACCTGCCAATATGTTAACACCACAATGTCCATATTTGGCCCCAATGGAAAATTTCAAATACAACAATCATTCACTTGCATTTCAACAAACATGATATACTGTGTATGCTGTAACAAGTGCAACATGCTATACATTAGTAAAATGGGTCGCCATTTAGGGGATCATTCACGTGAACATCTCTTACATATGAAATAATTATGCTAAAAAACCATAGGTAGAAATTTTAATAACGCTTCACATGGCATGTCCGACTTCTCCATAATTGGACCCACATTTGCTCCATCCACTGTAACCCAAAGAGAACAGCTGGAAAAACGTTTGATTTTTAGATTAGGCACTGTTAATCCCTTTGGAATGAATGAAGAGTTCTCTTTCCTTTAACTTTATCCTTTCCATTTCCCCGTCCTACACTTTTTCTATACTTTCTCACACTGACATTTAGTGGCTACAACCTTTCCGTTCAAGGTACACACTCTGTTTCCTCTCTAGCCCGTTCACTTCAGTCACCCACTTTTGTTACCTTTATATTCTTTTCTTTTCACCGTCATTATTCACTTCTATTAAGTTCACATACCTTTTTATTGTTGTATTCATTTTAACAATATTACCCAATGCACGTGTTCATTCATTTTCTTACATTCTTGCCCGTATTTTTGTTCTACGTTTCCTTTTTTTTAAATTTATTTACTATAATTAACTTTATTTATACAATTTTTATACTTTTATTATTATTATATTATTATTTTTATTTTATATGTTACTTCTCTCAGCTCATTTTTAGCTTCAGGAACATGTTCTTGAGCCTTCGAGCCATATGTTATTTTTTCTTTCAGCCTAACCCTTATATTAACAGTTTCATTGTCACTGGTAACCTGATGAAGGGCTGTTGTCCGAAACGTCATATTCTTGTTTTATTAATAAAATTATTTTAATTTGACGAGTTTTTTTACTACTACTGTATATTTTATTTTGCATTTTGTTATTTCCTTGCCTATGCAATTATTTTATTACTTGAACTAACTTAACATTTTGTCTCAACTTCTTGATAGCTATATAGTAATTGATAATAAATTGCATCTGTTCAGTTGGATAAGTTTCTTTCCATTGGAAGTATGAAGTGTAGAAGTGAAATTTGGGTTTTTATATAATTAATGTGAGAATGTTTCATTGATAAATTTATAAGTATTTTTCTATCTTTATTTGAGCCAGTAAATTTTTGTATAGGTTCTATAAATTTCACTATTATAAAGTTAATAATCAAAACTAATAAAGGCAAGGTTAAGAGATAGATTGAGGAATATATATATTTTTGTACTAATATATATATTTATTTTTTATTTATTTAGTCCATATATTATTGGAACAATGAACCAAGCCACTTGCTCAACAACAAACCTCCAGTTGCATCATAACTTCAGGTAAGCATTGTATGGTGTGATTCAAACTTCGAAGTAAGCCTTGTGTTATGTATTGTCATGCAAACTTCAGGAAAGTATTGTGTGATATCATCCAAACTTCAAGGTAATTATTCTATGATGTCATCAAAATTTCAGGTATGCATTATCTGATGTCATAAAAATTCAAGGTAAGCATTGTCTATTGCCATCCAAATTTCAGATAAGCATTGTTTATTGTTATCCAAACTACAGGTAAGCATTGTTTGATGTAATCCAAACTTCAGTTAAGCCTTGTTTGTTCTTATCCAAACTTTATATAAGTATTGTCTGATGTTATCTAAACTTCAGGTAAATATTGTTTATTTGTCAAGTTTTTATAGAGACGGATTTCTTACAGCAGGTGTATGTGACTTGTTGGTGATAAATTTCAACAATAAACAGACAGCACACAATCCACTTGTTTTAAAATATTATATAATCAAAACAAGTTAAACGTATGTACAAAAATTCTTTACACTATTGGCTATTACAATTGTATCCAGAGCTTTAAGTAATTGTTTCTTATTTGTCAAAGTCCACACAGGCAGGTTAAATTACTTTAGATCACCCTCTGACAAGACAAGTTATGCTCCTCTATCTGTTATTACAATACAAGCTGTGAAAGTCACTTTAAAAATCACCACAATAAGCTCTTTATGGCTAAACTCACAATCACGCAGTTTAACTTTACTTTTTTCACTTTTACTTTCACTGACTTACTTACTTGCATTAACATAGTCACCTATATCTATATATTTATATATATATTGCCCAACTGAGGCCTAGAACTTTCTACAAACTACGAGACATTATGATGTAACAATACTCATTTAAAGCAATGAGAAAAATTCAGAACATGACGTCAATTAACGACAGCTGAACTACTAAAAAGTTACGTAAACAAACTTGCCCTAACTGTCACTTCTAAAAATACTAAATTTAACACTTATGCTTTATAACCATCTAAATCATAACTCTTGAATTTAGTTTAAATGAAACTGTCATGTATAGCTAACAGTATTGTCATTCAAACTTCAGGTAAGAATTGTGTATTGTGATCACTAATTCTGTTAATATTTATGTAATGTTGTCATATTTTCAAGTCATAATCATGTAATATGAATAAAGCTTCAGGTTAGAATTATGTAACATGAATAAAGCTTCAGGTTAGAATTAAGTAACATGAACAAAGCTTCAGCTAAAAAGTATGTAACTTTAACATAACCTCATCATAAAATAATATAATATCTTTATAACTCTGAATGTTAGCATAACTTCAGGTAACAAATACATAACATGATCAAAGCTCAAAGTAAGAAAAATGTGCAAGATCAAAGCCTTAGCTAAGAAATATGTAATGTGATCAAAGCTTTACGTAAATGTTATGCAATTCGATCATATTCTTTGGTACGAATTATGTAGCATGATTAGAACTTCATAAATAAATGAGTAATATAATTACTTTGTCAGGTAAGAATTATGTATATGATCATAACTTCATATAAAGAACGTATAACTTGACCACAGTTTGATGGTACTTAATCACAATTCTGTGTTTGCATCATGTAACATCATCTAACTCTAAATAAGGTTTGTGTAATGTAACAGGATTTAATAACCCTAGATAATGTAATCTTAGGTATATATTAGCAGTAAAAACTACATTCAATAAATTTGTACTTCATTTTGGGTTAGAAAATTCAGTTTGTTTGATGATTTTACACTACCACCAATTTACATAGTAAGTGCATTATTAGTTGTTAAACAGAAATGTTTCTTTGTTTTTTAACTTTTTAAGTATATTATGTAAAATGGTACTTACAATAGAAGAAAATTATCATTTACCTATGTATGTGTGCTTTTTGCAGTTTATTGGATTATTATAAAAATAAAGCTACTTGTTGCAAATGTAACTATGTACTAATGTACGATGCCTTTTGTTCTGCAGGTGGGTCCTTTGTGCTAACCACAGGGAACCTGTTAAAGGGTTTTTGGGCAGGTACCTCAGGAGAAAACTTGTAGAACATGAAATCCAGAGTAATTCAAATAACCCAGAGCTCACCAAAATTATTGAGTGGATGCCAAAAATATGGGAACATTTGAACAACTTTCTAGAAACCCACAGCTCTTCTGATGTTACCATTGGTATGTTGAGAGTGTGGAAGGCTGCTTGCTTTTGTGATGATAGTATCACAGTTGCTATATATATATATATATATACACACACACACACATTATTTATACAGTTAGCTTAAAATGATTCTTTTTTGCACTTTTTTTAAGAATTTTGGATCGGTAGGCATATGATATTTTGTCAAAAATCAGTATATAAACAGAGTATCTGGCATTAGAAACAGTTCTTCAATACTGTTTCAATTTCTAGATTTTTCCAATTTGAACAGTTCTAGCTTTATTTTATAAAAGCATAAGAAAAAGAAAAATTAATCGTCTTCAATTGTATACCAGTCCTGAGTCAACATTGGTCAGGCTGTATGACTTTTCACTCCTATTCATTTGCTTTCATGCATGTTAAGTAGATAGTGAGTGCATATTTTTGAATTATAGTTTCTACAGTCCTAGTATAGTTCAGATATTGTCTTACTCTCTCTTTTAGGTCCAAAATTATTCTTATCTTGCCCTTTAGATGTTGTCAGCTCCCAGGTATGGTTTACAGATCTATGGAATTATGGTATTATTCCATATATCATGGAGGCTGTTCGAGAAGGACTACAGGTGTGTTATTCTTAATTTTTCATGAATATTTAAAGAATGTTTTACAAACGTTTTTTTTATAAAGTTCTTTTTTGTTTAATCAAACTGTTGATTTAAATCTTTACATTTTTGATCTATAAATAATACTCAGAGTGGAATGTGTATTTTTTTCTATTGAATGTTAGACCTATAAGACTTTCATTTAAAATGCATGTTTTTTATATTGCCTAATTGGTGGAATAGCTTAACCTTTTATTCTAGCTAATCTATTTTCTTGGTTTGATTCACTCTTGTCAGTGTTATTGATGAAGAGTGGTATTCCTTGAAAAATATAACCCAATGGCAAGTGATGAATCATTTAGTAGATTGGGCCTTGTATTTATATTTAGGATCTTAAATAACTTCTCTGTTGAATAATGTAGAATAATAATTTAGTAGCATCACTGCTATATTTTCTTCAAATCTAATATAAATATAGAGTCACTGTGGTGAGCAAAATACAATTGAATATAAATAAACTTTTATAATTATCTTTTTCTATGAAAGTAAACAGTGAAATATGTTTGAAGAGTAATGTGTATTAAAAAGTTATTTTACAAACGTTTTCAGAAACTATTGAAACATGGTAGAAAGAAGCAATTAAGTTGATTATATTTTTTTCTTAAAAGTTAATTAAATTATTATCATTTAAATATTTCAGAGATTGTATTTCATTATAAAATGTATCTTATTTCACCATGTACTTGTGTGGATAGTGACACACTACGACATTTGTATTATAAACTGTAATTCTTCATTATACTTAGTTATATGGCCGACGTGCCCCGTGGGATGACCCAGCAGATTGGGTCTTTAAAAACTATCCCTGGCCAACTTCACGGGAAAGAAAATGCTCACAGTTGCTTCATTTACAACCTGAGGATGTAGGATATGAACATTGTTCAACACCAGGAGCAACTGCTGAAGGTCAACAGGGATCTTCAAGTGATGTTGAAGCTGATCCCTTGGTAAGGTTATTTTACAGGTGATTTGAGAAGATATCTCAGAAATATAGGAAGCTAATAACATTTGTGTAATGTCATACTGCTAGATGTAGAAGGTGGGCCTAAAGCGTATTCTTGTTTGTTTGTAAATTAAGTAACCATAATTTATTCATTAAAAACTTCATGAAATAATG
>NW_013666279.1:0-2040 GCF_000517525.1 Limulus polyphemus
TAGATTGTGGGATTTTTGCCCATTCTTGCTTCAAAACTTGGAGTAGATCACTCTTCGAAGTTGGTTTTTTGGTTGTTTCTTGACTTGGTCGAGTATGGCCCAGAAGCTTTCGATGGGGTTCATGTTAGGAGATTGGCTCTGCCAGGGCAACTTCTGGATACCATTTTCTTCCTGCCACTTTTGGGTGTTTCTAACAGTGTGACACAGTGCTCCATCTTCCTGGAACAACGTTGTGTTCTTGTCCATGAAACCTGAGGAATAAAGTGGCAAGAGTCCTTCCTCAAATATTTTGACGTATTTCGCAAAATTTATGTTTCCAATGCACTCCACTAAGCTCGATCTCCCACCAACCCAAACAGCTGCCCAAACCATCACATTGAAACCACCATGCTTCACAGTTGGCTGCAATCTGTTGAGCCAAACCTCTTGGTGAGGCATTCTCCAGACCCATATCCTTTCACTGTCCAAAAATTGAGCGAATCTTGATTCGTCTGAGAACAATACAGTCTTCCAAAAGTCCCGAGGCTTGGTCATCATATCAAGCTGCTTCTGTCTAGCTGCTCTACAATGATAACCCAATCTGTGGAGAATCCGTTGAACAGATTTCGGGCTCATCCCACCAACTTTGGCCACTCTCTCAATATGTGGAAACTGTACTGAACTATTATTAAGAACCTTTACTTGAAACACAATAGACGTAAGTACTGTCACTAATTTATATTTGCACAACAAACACGTCCTGATGCTCGTCCAATAACTATCAGTTTAAGTCCCTTTGTGTTCATTCCAGAATGAAATATGCATAATTTATGTTTATTTCATAATTTTTTATGGTGGTTGCTAGATCGTTCAAATTTTCCGGACCCGAACAGAAATTAATTACTGAAGACAATATATAAAATGTTAAGTTTTCTCATTTTATTAGAGTAAACAATGTGTATATTTATAACAGTGTCTCCAGCCTTATTATTATTGATTATAGTTTTACAGGCCGCTACAGAAAAAACGGCTACGAATATTTTGCTGAAACTTGGACATTAGTAATGAATGCAGTATTGAGTATGTCATAGGGTAGTTCTAAAATTAATTCAAGCGTCTACGTTTGCTCGTCATGAAGAATTTCTCGACGTTATTTACTTTCCGCCATTGAAAAAATCCGGTATTTTACTAATGCACATTTATTTTCTATTTGGAGAATCATTTGTGCAACTTATAGTGCGTTAATTGGAAACTACTATTCTGAGGATTCATCATTTCTCTAGTTCGCCGTTCTTCATTGTTTCTCGAGTTTGCTGTTGTATTTTGTCTTCACGTGGTTTTCTGCGACTATTTTAGTGAGTTTTGTAATAGCAGACGATTACCATTGTTTCCATCCTAGTTTGTTTACTTTTTTTAGAGTTTCTTGTTGTAGGCTTGAAAATATAATCTTTGCATTTTGATTCAACTTTTTTCTGTACATTTTTGACGATCCCTATTCCCCCTTTTAAATTAACAATTTTTAATTATATTGTATGACACCACATCCCGTATCCCGATAGTATAGTTTATTATGCCATTTTTATTTAGTCCATTTGCTAAAAAACTATTAACACGTAGAGATGTTGTTTTATCGTTCAAGGAAATAGGAGTGTGTACACTGAGTGGTCACAAGTAGATAGACACCTAATTTTTCGTCATTTAACTGATTTATGCTAACTAATTTGTGTTCACAGAGCACTATATAAATAAAAATGATCCGCACACTAATCATCTTGTGCTACAACATATCTAGAACTCAAGGTTCTCTCGAATTGTCAGATTTTGTTAGAGGAAGGATAGTTGGTCAAGCAGATGGTGGAATAAGTCAGTGGCAAATTTCGCAGAGTTTGGGAATCCCACTTTCGACAGTCAACAGAATCATCGTGCAGTTCAGGAAACACGGCAAGGAAACAACTGAGCAGCGTCCGGGTCGTCCTGGTCCATCGGAGAGGACAAAAAGGGCTGTCAAGAGGAGCATCGAAATGGATCCCAGATTAACGACTGCAGAATAACTGAACTTCC
>NW_013666279.1:2903-7237 GCF_000517525.1 Limulus polyphemus
TGGTATCCAGAAGTTGCCTTGGCCGAGCCAATCTCCTGGCATGAACCCCATCAAAACCTCTGGGCCATACTCGACCGGCAAGTCAAGAAACAAAAAAAAAAAACTTCGAAGAGCGATCTACTCCAAGTTTTGAAGCAAGAGTGGGCGAAAATCCCACAATCTAAAATTGACGAGATGATTATCACGATGCCCCAAAGGATCAACGAACTCCACGAAGCGAAAGGAAGATCTACTATATATTAACTAAATTATAAATATATCAATTCATGTGAATATGACTGAAAATTTTCATTTTTTTCTGAAAAGGTGGTGTCTATTTACTTGTGACCACGCTGTGTATATTTGCTATGTTGTTTTTATTGTGCTGCCTTTCACCTGCTACTCAATTGCCAAAAGATAAGGCTACAGATAGCTGCAGCTGCTGATTTACTGTGTCGCCTAACTATATTCTAGTCAATCTCCCGTAATTCAGTTGAATATCGAAAATTGTGTTCACAACTGTTGAGAAACTAATAATTCTGAGATATGTTCATTGGTTCAAGCCAGAATACAATTATAATTAACTATCATTTTGGTCCAAGTATATTTCAGCTAATAGAAGTTTATTCTGATGTTACACTAAATTTTGCACATTGTACTTTTCAAAAAACAGGACTTCAATCACTACGACGAACAGAGGGGATTACAAATAATATTGTTACGATAGCGGAAGTCACGTGACACTGGTAACACGTAATGAGTATCTAGAAGGATCGGAGAACATCACGAATAATCCAGTATGTGCTAGACGTCCTCTATTCCTGTATATAAGCAGGCAAATAAAGCTAGATAATTAATTGAATTGCAGACAGGCAGAGATAGAGACGGACAATTGAGTCAAGCGCGGTAGTGACCGTAAGTAAAGTGCGTGAATCGTTGTGAATTATAGCGTGTATTTAAGATAAAGTGACTGTGGAAATTAAGTGTATTGCAAAGTTGTATTGAGAAAGAATAAACTAGTTTTATTTAAGAAAGGACTTGCATCGCTGTAGTTCTTCGGAAATAATTTCTTCGAAAAACTAACAAACGACCAGAGACGTAACAATATAATCATTGTTAAATTGAAGTCGTGGTATCTCCCGCGATGAAATAGAGGTTAGGTTCATACTTACCTTCTCCTCTGCCTCCACGCACACACACAAACACAAATAATAATAATAAAAAACTAAGCGAACAATAAATATTTATGGAATATTTTTAAAGCGAAACAGTACTTTAACAAAGTCTTAGTGTAGTAGATATTAGTACTTGCTTTTCATAGAAAACAACCAATAAGTAAGTCACAGAATGCTTTGAGTATTGCTCATCACGTACAATTAAATAGTAGAAATGTTTAGTATTGCTAAAAGAGCCAATGATGAGCAGTAATTTAAAGCTTGTTAGATTACGTGTAACTCAGTCCAAAATTGACTATGAAGTTATAATATTTAGCCTGATTAATACAGAATACTAACTGCGGGAAAAAAGCTTTTATCATTATATACGCCCCATTCCCTAGTGGCACAACGGTATGTATGCGGACTTCTAACGCTAGAATCCGGATTTCGATATTCGTGGTGGGCAAAGCACAGATAGCCCATTGTGTTGTTTTGTGCTTAACTTTAAACAAACAAATTATCATTATAATAAAAAAAATAATATAAGTAACTGGTATTAGTTTAGTTGCAGGAAGACGATTTTAGATCGTTCCCTATAATTCATTAATTGAAGTAATTGTTTTCAAATATTTCCAACACATTTTTATGGGGAATATAGTAAAATATAAAATGGTGTTAAAACAAAAAATTACACATTGTTGGTTATGGCTAAATCTTAGTTATATAAAGTTCATTAATTCAGACATAAAGGTTGTGTCTTTAAACTCTATCGCTTATACTTATAAAGAGCTTAGCGACATCTATGAATGTAAACGGTGTGAGAAACGAGAACACACAGTTATATGTTTCAATATTTTATATTGTTGTGATGTACAATACAATTAGTTCAAAGCAAATTTCAAAATTTGATCATCATGTCAAACGTGAAGTATGCTCAAGTCGAGCAAATTATAGAGAAGGACGGAAAGCAACTGCAGTGAAGGTACATGTTAATTTTACTATTAGCCTGTTTTATTAAATGATGATTTCCGTATTCAGTAAGTTATTGATTTATTTCTAACGCTAATAACAGTAACACTTTGAGTGATACAAAGGTGTTTTCCGTTTGGGCCCTACCGAAAAGTGCAGTCCAAGAAGTCAAACATTGGTAATTTCCTTTGTGAGCCAATCAAAATTAAGATCATTCATGAAATGAATTTGTGGTGTATTTATAGAATAATAATTGGTAAAAATCAGTTAGATTAACAACTTCTAATATATATAGAAAAGCCAGTGCATTTGGTAACACTACTTTCCAACAATGGCATTTATGTCATGTAGCTTAGTAATAAACATAAAACCCAATATTGTTGTTAGTCTATGTACTGAAACTATAAAATATAAAAGTATACGTCTATACTTTAGGCATATTACACCAACACTCACCACACTTATAAGGTTTCGCGACACCCCCCCCCCCTCCTCATGGCTTTCTTGCACTAACGTCACTGAAATCGTAATGGGCTGACAGTAATCGAATTATTCTATCTGGATAAATGTATTTTGGCTTTTATGATATCTTTTATTTCGACAAATCAAAATAAATCGAGCGTGACGTGACGTGACAAACACTGGCTTGTTTCTGAGTTAGATGTTGAAATTAACTTGACTTTTAAACTATCTATTTGTTGTGTGTTAAAACGAAGCTATACCATATAAGAATTATGATCGTATTATTATATATTATATATTTTGCATACTAAAAGGTCCATGAAAATCGGTTGTTATTGTTTTTTTCTGATGTCATACAATACTACATTATCAATATCTTTGATGTTTATATTCTAGTGGCATTTAATGAGAGACTAGTTAATAGTCTGATTTCTGCTTTTTGGAACAATATTTTGCTGTTGATTATTATTATAAATACATGTTTTGCATATAAAGTACCATATCGGATATATTTTTTCAGTCACAGATGATACCGAATTTTGAAAAACACCAACTTAATAATCAAGAAATGCCATACAGCGTTGAATACAAATACAAGAAAATGTTGTTGTTTTTCGTTTCGGTAGAAATAGGAGCCTTTAATGGAACCCGTTCAACATGTTTTTTTGGTGTGTGTTTTTTTCTAATTATATTTTCTTTGAAACTTGTTTTTGTTTTCATCTCCTTAAGTTACAAAACTCGGTTGCAATGACATTATGTTGCTCAGCCCTCCAATCTCTTTCAAGAAACAAGACATCTCTACAGTAAAGCCTCAAGGGAAAATTGCTCAGTACGGATGGTCGCTTACAAAATGAGAGCAAGAAGCCTAATGAGATGATTCTAGTTAAGTTTTAAAGGTATATGATACGTTGTAATCAGGAAGTACAAGATTAGATTTCTTTGACCTTCGCGATTACTTTTATTTCTAATTCTGTTCTCCATTGCAGAAGTATATATATCGTTTTTTGTTTTTATTTTACTTTCTCTAGTTGGGTTGTTTCAATCAACAAACGTTTGTCACAGTTTGGGATTGTGTGGCCTTAATCAATACGATATTGCTACATATAAACATGAATAATGGCTATTTTCTATTCAAACTTTGAATATATACAGTCTAGATAACCCTTTATTTTAAAATTTGTCGAGAAAAGTAATTATATGAACATAGCGTTTGATTTTAGTGTTGTTTGTTTTTGTCCTTATTATACAAAATACTAAAAGAACCACTCTACTGGATCTAATTTTTGAGGCTTTACTTACTAATTAGTAATAACCATACCAGTGCCAAAAAATTCTAAATGACAAATACAAATTAAATTGTTTGGGGATCTCATCTGTTTTTCTAAGGACACGAAATGATCTGTTGGAGGATCGATGTCAATTGACTTTACGAGAATATGAAATTATCTGTTGGATGATTGATGACAATTGGCTTTACGAGAATATGAAATTATCTGTTGGATGATTGATGACAATTGGCTTCACGAGAATATGAAATTATCTGTTGGAGGATTGATGTCAATTGGCTTTACGAGAATATGAAATTATCTGTTGGAGGATTGATGTCAATTGGCTCTACGAGAATATGAAATTATCTGTTGGAGGATTGATGTTAATTGACTCTACGAGAATATGAAATTATCTGTTGGAAGATTGATGTCAATTGGCTCTACGAGAATATGAAATTATCTGTTGGAGGATTGATGTCAATTGACTCTACGAGAATAT
>NW_013666279.1:8156-15975 GCF_000517525.1 Limulus polyphemus
AGAGTTGCCAAGAAAAGTCGTGATCCTTCTAGAAACTCATGACATGTTACCAGAGTCACATGACTTCCACTGTTGTAACAGTTATAATAAACTTGGAAGATTAGCTCACATGTGATTTTAATAAAAGAAATAAATGACCTTATAACACAAAATTTATCTTTTTTTTTTTAATTGGACACTCAATGTTTTGCTTTACAGCTTATTCAGATGTGTTGAAATTATTCCAAAATGAAAAATAAAATTCCCATTTCAATGATACAAAACATGTAAAAAACTATTCTTCTGTGTTTAGTAAATCCCTATTTCTGTGAATTTGATAATGAGAAAAAAAACTTCCATTAAAACTTAATCACATTAAACCTAATATACTCAATTACAAATTATGTTAAGACTGCAGTTGAGTTTTTTCATATTCCTCTTTTAAGTTAAATGTAATTCAGGTATACTTTTTTCTCTTATCATTCAGCCCTGCTGATGGAGTCTGGTGTTGGATAAAAGGCCCCTTTTGCAGCAAACAAAAGATCTGAAACACTTACTTGAATCCTCCAACAGACAAATTGAGAAGAACTTAAAAATATCTTTTTCTTAATAAAAAAAATTCTTTCTCCACAAAATGAATATAAAAGGAATACAAATAATTTGGTATACTTTAGCAATCAATATTTTCATACTGTAAAAGTGCTCAATTGCTTATTATTATTACAACAAAGCTAATTTTTTATGCACTGTGTAAATATTTTAATCAGTTCCACAAAATAAACTTTTGTGTGGAATTAGAGGTGTTTTGAAAAGAATAAGAATACATCTGTAGTGCTCTCATCCAAACAGATACCTAATTTTAACAAATTTAAACAAGTTGGTGAGGCAGAAAAACTGTGCTCATCTGGTAAATGTCAATTTTCAAGATGCTTTTATAGACAATTTCTGGCAATAGTTTCCAGCATTTTTTCTGAAAACAAACCAACAGCCTTTAAGTTTATTGGTAGTTCCTGGAAACTTTTTGTTTATCAGTAGGGATTATATTAGCAGTCATCTTTTGGATATCTTTACCATCTAGCAATTTGTGAAATTAACTGATAAAGCTTCTAATACCTCCTTATATATCTTCTTCAATGTTACTGCATAAGTATTGATAAGTTTATGAACTTTACTCTCAAGAAGTTTTCAAAGCTTCTCTGCAAAATCTTTTTTTTTTTTTTGTAACAAAGATTAAAGAAACTGCTAATTTCTTTTACCTTCAGCAGTAAAAACAATACTCATCTGTAGGTTTTTTCATTTCCTCTTCATAAGCTTACTATTAAAGTTCAGAAACTTTCAGTATTATCCTTAACATATTTTTTTGTAGTTTACATAATAAACCTTCAAAGCTTTTGATGTTTTGAGTTAAGAAGCTTTCCTGGTTCTTCTTAATGTTAACAGTAACTTTTGTTACCTTATCTTTGTTTTTACATTTTCACACCTCAGCTTTAGTTTTCACTAAAAAAATTTACTTCAGTTGGTTGATTATTTCATGATGTTTGACACGTAATCAGAATTTTGATTAATTGATTGTTGGAATAATTGAAAATGGTAACAGTCAGAAACACTAATTTTGATTACCTGATTTAATAATAATTTCAATTAGTCAGTTAATCTACACAACATTGATGTAATCAGTGCTTAGTTAATGAATTATATTTGATTAAATCACCTAGTTCTGATTTGTTACAGCAGGCTTCATTTGTTTGTGGGTTCTTGTTATTGTTATTCTACAGGCTGTTTTCACTGATAGGCTTAACTTGGCCACTTGGCTTTTTACAGATCTAACCCTTCCAAAATATTAGTTGTGTACCACTTTATGATATCAACTTAAGTTTGATTTCTTTGCACATTTGTGTTTTAAAATGCTTTAGTTAGTACTTGTACTTCATTTAGGAATGCCAAGAAACGACTTGATGACAGGTCTTTTTTTGGAGGTAGTATTCACGTATGTTATGCTCCAGAGTTTGAAAATGTCCAAGACACAAGGAATAAACTTCTAGAGCGACGTAAAATTGTTTCAGCTAAAACAAGAAATTTTACTGGTAAGTGTGCTCAGTGAGGTTTAGCCCTCTATAAAAAACTCACTCAAATCCTTTAAGAAAAGTATTAATGAATAGCTAAAGTAATGAGAAAAAGTACATTTTCAATATGAATCAAGCTATTTTTTTGCATAAATCGGTTATTGTGATTGGCAAATGAACCCTAGGTGAATCTTGAACGATGTAAATATCATTAAATGGTAGTTCCCTGAATGGTTGTTTCATTGTATATCACAGAATACTGTGAAATCAGTACATCAATAAGTGATTATATTTATATTATACTAGGAGAAAGATAATATCAAAGTTGAAGCAATATGTGTCTCCACTGATTTTTATAACAGATATTATTTTACCTCAACAGTCTTATAATTTTCATTTCTTTTTTGATACAGACACTGTGAATTTGGAAGTGTGAGAAACACTATACAAAACTACTACAGACACTGTTATGTTATTTCATTAGATCTGCATATTTTCACTTGTTTATAAGAGAAAAGATTCACATAAATGCCAGTTTTGTAATTTTGCTAGAATCATAGTTTTTATTTATCCTCTTCTTTCAGGAGAAAAGGTACAGTCGGATAATGATGGAAATATTTTATCACTAAAGGAAGTATCCTCATCACAGCCTGAGAGAGCTCTTTCTACAAGTTCCATTACTCCAAAGCAGCAGCCTACCACCTATATATGGGCTGGAAAAGAGTACACAGTTAATAGTGCAGATGATAATTTGGTTATTCCCTCATCATCACAGCCTGAGACAGTAAAACAATCGCCTCTGTTGTTACCACGTTGTCTAAGAGATCAGAAATCATTTAGAACAGGTTATCATGGTAGTACGTCTACAGATATGGAAAGTCACTCAAAATCTAAGGTTCCGAAACTAAACCAAACAACAAATGTAAAAGAATCTGAACAATTTTATAGTTCCAGCTATGATGATACAATAGCATCCATCAGGAAGAAGCTATCCTCGGTAGGTAACCAGAATCTGTTTTGCAATTGGAGATTTTTCACATACGTGTGATTACTGTTTTAATTATTTATGTTGGATAATTCAGTGAGGTAGTCATCTGGTCAGATTTTAAAATATTTTGATAGGGTTAACAAAATGATGTGTTACTTAATAAATGCAATGCTATTTTTGTTATGCAGTCATTATTATTATTATTATAATACAGTGAAAGTATTGTAGTATGCATGTTACTATCAAATTATATGGTTAAGCCTTTTTTTTATTCTGTACATTGATGCCGAACAGTGCGTGCACCCTTTCACTGAAGCTTTGATATTTTGGGTCAAAATTCAAAACATTAATTTTAAGAATATTATATTGACAAAAATGAAAACTAATTTTGTTAATAAGATCACTGTCAAATTGAAAATATAAAGAAACTGTTAAAAGTGTTCTAAAGAAAAAAGAATCACATGGCTTTGTTTGGCTAAAACCAAGACTGTTTCATTCTCGTTCCTTTGAAATATTTTTAACCATTTTTTCTATGGTATTAGGTTTTGTAGCATTGTAGCTGTATTTTTTGTAGCCATGTTACATTTTCAAATTCAGTATAGAAAATTTAAAAAGTATTCCTTAGATTGGTGATGTACATCTAGTGTTAATATATGAGATTCAAAACAATGACATTATTATTACTGAAACCAGCTGCTTAAAATGTATATATCACTTTTGTATTCTTTTGAACCTTGTGTGTATCAAGAATAGGGCATTAGTCTTCACTTGTCCTGTAATTATTTTCATATTATTAATTTTTATTGAAAACATACATCGTGAGTGCTCAGCTACCTTGTAATTTGTTGTGTAACTTTCTTTTACTCAACTTACCAATTTATTTGTGTTCTTAATTCTTCTACTCTCCCTTTATTGACTACACAAATTGTCTTTCATTTGTTGTACAAAGTTACATTTATGTTTTGTATTTCAGTGCAGGGATTTATTATTACTTGTATTACTGGTTGGTAAGAAAAACATATAGAGACACAAATTACAGTGCCAGCATTTGATGAAAGGTTTTTATTAGATTAAGCACTAATGATAAGTGATAATTTATTATAATAATGTCATTTAAAATAATCATATAAGAAACACCATTCAAGACAGAAATTTTGTTTTCCAATGATCTGAAACTGTTTGTTATTCGTATACAGACACACTTAAATTCTGGATTAATTATTTGGATTTAAATGGTTTGAATTCTAAAAACTGGCAAAGTATTGGAAACCAACAGGTCTAATATTTGTGATAAAAAGTCTTGTTCACTGCAGGTGTTTTTTTTCACTTTTAAATTCAGTTTTTTTTTATGAATAGATACCACAGTGAGGTATTCAGTCTTAGATTTCAGTCAGAATTTCCTTTAAACCTAACTTTTCCCACATAAGATATAAACCCATTACATAGTAACTGTGTAACTTTTGATTTCTGAAAATAAAATTTTATTTTTGATATTTTTGCTCCGCCATTTAAGTGGTTCAATGTACACAACATCTGTATATATTTATTTATTCATTTATCATAATATTTATTTTTGCCACATAAAAACTTTTTTTTTTAGGTTTATACCATCAACCAAGAATCCTATTACCTGTTGATTTTTGGAGTTCCAGCTGTTGGAGCAGCTCAGGAACTTCTTTATGAATGTGAACAGTTTGGACATGTTGATCAGTGTTCTCCATTAGATGAATATCCAGCAGAAGAATACACTGAAGTGTATCTTGTGAAGTACTTAAACCTACAGGATGCCAGGTGAGAATGTACAGTTTTTACACTTTTGTGATGATATACTAAAATAATTAATTGAGCAGCAGTTTGTTTTATATTTATGGAATAAAAGTTGTTCACTTTAGGCTGCCTGATAGAGCAAATACATTGTATATGTATAGAACATAAGAACTATTAAAATCAGCTCTTTTATCACTGACACAACTAACCCATTTTAAATGTAGACCATTTCTATAAATCTTCTTGACCAAACATTTAAGAAGATATAGAGAGGTTGTGATTAAGTTATTTAAAGGGAAGGCTTTATAAATATTTAAATGATATGGCTGGATTTGAGTTGTTTTTTTTAATAGTTATATGATTGAGACAATTTTGATGGACCAACAGACCCCTTGTTGTCTTTAAATGTTATGTTGTGTTATGTATCATTTAGAGCTAACACCACATTTAACATCTTCAGGTAATATATTCACAAGTTTGTAAATAAAAGAGAAGTGATTCAGTCATAGTCATTTTGGATGTGGATTTTCTGAGCTTAATGCTAAGTTACTACTTCTTGCATTCAAGTTCATGGTTTTAGTCTTATTTTTCTACCATTCTGAAAGACTTAATATAGGTAAAGTATCCAACTTCTTATCATTCTAAATGTCTAAATTTTGCTTTGCTGCCCATTTTTTAATGCTATGCAAGGGACTAAAACTGAACACATTGCTTTTGTTGAGGCCTCAACATAGACTTTTACAAGATTATGATAACCTACATACATATAAAACAAATAATATTTGGGCATACATTGTGTTAAGTGTCCCTTTGTTTTTGTGTTGTGTAATATTTTTGTCATGAGTCAATCAATAAATGATATATTTTGTGTGTATATACAAAGAGTTGGATATACTATATTAAAAAGATTTTGAGTGTGCAAATCACAACCAATATGGAGTAAAGGTGGAATGGAATGTATCAGAACCACATTTTGTTTTTTTTGGTGGGTAGTGAAAATTGATAGTTTTTGGAAAAGGCATATGTAAAAGTTCCTTTTAAATATAAAATATTTATACACTCAGATTATAAAAATCTGTTCAGATTGTGGATTTAGATGGAAATATCCCTTTTATTTAATGGTGTTGGAAAACAAAGGAATATGGATCAACTTGAGGCACCAGGACCATCCAGAAAAAGACTCCTGTAACAAGTAATTCCAGCAAAGGGGAGGTGTAAGTAAAGTGCAGTGTCTTGTAACAGGTGACAATCTGTAAGCACAGAAGTCAGTAGCAAAAGCTGTCTATATGTCTCAGGCAACAATGCACTGTGTAATCAAGATGAATTTTTCTGGAAAAGTGACAGAGTGACAGAAGTAACATGTAGGTAAGTTGCTTCCAAACTATTGCATATCTCAAGTAACTGGAGAATGGAATGGGTATTTATGCTCTTCCATATGTGACATACTAGTCAAGTTGCTAGATGCAACTCTTACAGATTTTTGTGTGATTGGACTGTTAAAATCAGTGCTGAGAAACTACCTTTCTCATATTCTAGATGGCTTATGGAAAGCAAGCAAGGATAAGTGGCATGGTGTGCTTTAGACAACCTTACTATAGAGCTTTTTGCAGTGTTAACTATGGTAAAAATGCATTGTCATCAGATAGATGTGGCAACATAGGCTGTAACAATGTTACGAGGCTCCAAAATTATTTTTGCATGCCTTTCTACAGCAACTTTCAATTGGGTCACTACATCATCTTCAATAAAACATAAAGTTCACTATATAAGAAATAAATTAGACTTTCAAGATGGCTCCAACATTACTGTAGGTTAGTGTACAATATAATCCCCCTGATACCACATAGAATAAATATTGCAACTTTAAACTCAAAGTGATTTCACTTAACTAAGCTTCATTAAAAAAAATTCATAACGAATATTTTTACTTTTGAGTAATGAAAAAAAAACATATTTCCCAGTAACAATATAACACATAAAAAAGGTAGTTGCAAACTTTCGTAAAACAAACCTTTACCTCATGAAACCTGATATCATAATCAAAAATACAAACACCCCTAAACTTTGAACAAGTAACTGGCTGGTAGGTATGATTGGTGAGCTAAATTTTAAAGAATAAAAGGATAGAACCATTCAGGAGCTTCTGTCTTTACACTCAGGATCCAAATAACAATGGATGTGATTTTTGAATCAGTAATGGAAACTTCTATTAACCAAATTACTAAATTGGCAATACTTTTAATATTAAAGTGGAAAATCTAAATACACAATTTACGTTTTTCTAATGTTGTGTTGATTTGTTTGTAATTAAGTACAAAGCTACACAATGGGCCGCCTATGCTCTGCCCACCAGGAGTATTGAAACCTGATTTCTAGTGTTGTAAGTCCGCAGACATATCGCTGTGCCACTGGGGGGGCTGTTGTGTTGAAACACCTTCAATTGTATGGTAGATTTAGAATTTACATTCTTGGTTATGTAATAGAAAAAAGCAAATCCAGAGCTTTCATTTTTTGGCTAACAATACTAGTTACAGTGGTAGATCCAGGATTTTATCCAAGGAGGGGGAGGAAGAGGGTTTGACAGAGTCAGCTTTAACACAGCTGGGGAAAGTGATAATTCCAAGATGAAAATAAGAAGCAATTATTTTTGAGCAACTTAGGTTCTAAAAATTTTCATCTAACCTATATAAAAGCCAATATGTGTCAGATCACTCTTGATTTCTTGAAATTGGAGATAAAAGCCAAAATGCATTTATCCAAAGAGAATAAATATAAATAGTGTGGGATCACCTAGCCTAGAGCCAAGTGCATAAAATTTATCATGAAAGTAAAAATATCAATTCAATTTTAAACTTAGATCGTTTCTGAATTAACCTATTTTCTGTTATATGACTAATCAACAGAATACTCTAAAATTAAGAAATCAACAAATTTTGTTTCTAGTTTTGTTATCTATACATTTCATTTTATACTTTCAGTACATAGACTAACAACAATATTGGGTTTTATGTTTATTACTAAG
>NW_013666279.1:16910-30295 GCF_000517525.1 Limulus polyphemus
ATGAGTTTCTAGAAGGATCACGACTTTTTTTGGCAACTCTAGTCTTTTCCAGGTGCCCTCTATTTTAGTATATAATCCTGGCAAATAAAGCAGAGATATAATTGCAGATAGACAGATAATTGAGTCAAGTGACCTGTAAGTAAAGTGCATGAATCGTTGTGAATTATAGCGTGTGTTTAAGTTAAAGTGACTGTGGAAATTCTGTGTATTGCAAAGTTGTATTGAGAAAGAATAAACTAGTTTTATTTAAGAAAGGACTTGTATCGCTGAAGTTCCTCGGGAAGAAATTATACCGGAAATTAACAAACGACCAGAGATGTAACATAACAATCAAAACTTTAAATATTAGTCCTAGTGGTTTATAGTTCTCTGCCAGTTTTTGGTATTCAAAACCACAACTTTAAAATTTAATTTTTCATTGGCGACGCTTTGTCTTTGCACCTAAAAAATCCTGTAATTGGCACTAGTTTTAAAATACATTGTTTTTGAATGTCAGGCAAGTTCAGTGAATGAGCATGCAGCTTATTTATCATGTACGTTTCCTACTTACCAGTGTAATGGTAATGTTGTGGTTAGAGATTATTTTTAAACATCCCATTTTAAGAACATTCTGCTTGAAAAGGCAGTCATACTTGGTGTTATTTGTAATGTAGTAGTAAAACCTTTTCTTATCAAATGTTTTGTAATATTCTTGATTTCTTTGTATACAGATATTATAAGAAATTGAAATCTTAAAAGCACAAAATATTGATATTTATTATTGTTTTAAATACTGGCATGAAATTGTCAAAATTAAAAGAAATAAAACCTTTTTTGGTACATTTTGCATTTAATTTTGGTAGTTTTATATAGTAAAATAATTCGGTCATTTTAATTGTTGAGAAAGTTAGACTCATGCTGGAGCTTTTTAAGAGAACATGTATCAGAATAACTGGAATAGTATAGTGGTTTTCTTTTGAAATTTCAAAATATTGCATTGTTTTTTTTTTTTTATAAATTTGATATGTAACTTAATGTTATAAATTTGAATGATATTTGTCATTGTTTTGGGAAGTGTGTCTTTTCTGATCGTCATTAAAAGATGTTATTTGCCATACCCTAAAAGTTGTGAGAGGATTTAAGTTAGGAAAAAGGTTCAAACAGAAGATCAGAGTTTAATTGCTTAATTTATATTTAAGAGTTAGTAAATAATTTTGCTGTTTTTTTCCTTGCTATTGAGTTCAACGATATGTATATAGACTTAGCTTTACGTGTTTACTTCATAATTTCATTAGGCCTAGTTCGTAAGTGTGAATGTGTTGCAATGAATAAATTACTCACTTTTGATACTGTAAAGAAAGATGAACTATTGAATTTAGGAACCACTATTGAAATAAGCTTACAGTATTTGAACCAGTAAATAATAAACATCCAGCTTGTTGTATAAAATAATTTGTGAGTCATCTGTCAATTAGGTAAGAATCCACTGAAAACCCCCTACTTAACAGTATATTTTATTTTAGGTGAGCACTCCAGTAAGACCAGTAAACCTAAAACGCAAGAAGTAATGCTATTCTTTATACTGGAAGAATATGTGAGGTATGTTGGCTCTTCACTGATAAAGCCAGATGAAATAATAATTATATTTTATTAGTAGCAAATTAGAAAATAAAGCTAGAAAAAAAAAACATGTTGTTTAAAATTACCTGACTGTGATTCATAAGTTCTGGAAAACTTGAGATATTTACACTTTTATCAGACACATATCTTAATTGAGTAAATTTCTGGGAAACTGGCTCTGGTTATTATGTTGGAATTTTACATGAAATAATGTGTTAATAATTGGATCTTTTAAGAATCTAAAATACTAAATTATCCACTTGTGGTGTTGAAAATAACATAAAAAAATCACACTTTACTGCCAATGTTTTACTTTGTTTTATTAAAAAAACTCCTTAAGCAACAAGTACACTTTAGAATATATAATTTTCCCCACTAATTCAGATCATTCAGCCTGACATTATGACAAAATGTTTACTCTTATAAAGTCTTAATTACCAAAAAAATTAAGGTATTGTAGTAATGTTTTAAGTGATCATATAAAGCACTGTTGATTGGTTGGATCCATTAAATATCAACATCTGCATTATTGCTAGTTCTGAGCATTTGTTAACTGTCAATCAGTGTTACCTACATTAAGCATGTTTTTTTTATCAGTAATGGTAATCTATGACTCAGGGCTAAACATTTTGTTTCAGTGAGATTAATAATCAAGTTATTACTTTACACATTTTGTGTGTGTGTGATAAAGTTGTATTGTTTCAGTGATTACCGCTAATTCTTTTTTTAATTATTGTATGTTGTTATTAACTTTTAAACTGTTCATTAGGAATTTCCTAGTACCAGTAAATTAAAAATAACTTTTTCTAATAGATAGATTACTTGTAACATTGTAAGTACTACTGTATTGAATTTAAAGAATTTTTAGTGAAACCAGTAATGCTGTCAATATCAATAAGTTAGAAATACCTATTCAACTGAACTCTGTTTTTTTTCTGTTTTCTTTGTAGTTTACCTGACTTGAAGAGCTTAAGTGAAAGTCTTTTTTTTAATCATAAAGAGTAATAATGTGAGTTAACTTAAAATCTGCACCATTTGAATAATTGTTGTAATAATTAAAACCAGTGTTCCCTAGGCATTAAAGTAGGCTCATTTTTGATACAAAAAAATTTCAATTTCTCAAGTTCCATAGGTCTCTTATAAACTATTAATAAGTAACAGAATAATTTTTGTAATTAAGTTACGTACTTTGTATTGAAATTTAATTCCAATAAAATTATGCAGTGTTTAGATCAAACATTTAGAAAAAAAAAATGTAAAAGTGTGTTAAATGTTTTAAAAGCAGAGCATTAGTGGAATATGTTTTTAAGAAATTTGAGAACAGGTGTTTTTGTTTAAGCATATTAAACACTTGAGTATAGGCGAAGAAATGCTTACGATACTAAAGTAGAGGTTATCAAGCAAACATATTGAGCCATTTAGACTGTTTTGGGAAAAACGACAAGAAAAACGATTGAGGAAATTTTGGCAATTTCTGGGAAACGCTGGCTCTAGTTGACAACCTATTCCTGTTTCGTTCTGTTTAATTTTTACTCTTCCATTTGAAGTTGTTGACTGTCTCATAAGTTATCAGTTAAATTATGTTTCACCTGTATAATTCACAAAGGAACATATATTTAGCAATAAAAGTCTTTAATTGTAATTGTTGTCATCTTTGGAAATACTTCATATAACTAGTGATTCCATCTTAGGCTTGAGTAATAGAGGACAGATGTTTATCTTCTCTATCTATTGGCAGTATACTACACTCAAGCTGCAGCAATAGAATACAGTAATTGGATCAAGTTTTACAGAGAACAACAAAATTCAAAGTTAGGATATTTAGAAAAACCTATGCTTAATAACCTTCATTTAACCTCAAAATAAATATAATATTAATTGATATCTCTTGTCTCATTTGTGGTAAAAACGATTAGTACTTTTAATTTTGAAGTCCAAAAATGCTTGTCACAAAACTAATATGAATGTTGGAATTTTGTTAATATTTGGGCCTTTTAAATATTTTAAATAGTAAGTCATCTACTGATGATATTCAAAAAAATAAAACCACACTTTGCTGCCTGTGTTTTACTATTTATTAACAAACTCCTCAAGCAATGAATACACTTTTCCAGAATCTAATTTTCCTAACTAATTCAGATTATTCAACACAACATTTTGACAAAAGGTTTACTCTTATAAAGTCTTTGTTAACAAAAAATTAAACTTGTAGTAATGCTTTAAGTGGTCACTTTCTAGTACAACCGTTTACACAATTGATGTGATACTGAACGATAGTGTGTGTGTGTGTAAAAATATTTAAACATTTATCCTGTAAATGCAATTTGAATAAAACAATCCAACCTACGGTATAGGCTAACAATCTTAACTAATTATCCATTTCTGTTCATAGGGTTAGGTTTGTGGCAGTTAGTCATTTAAACTATTACAAGTATTTTCTAATTATCTTAATAATTATGAACAGACTCGTATATAACAAGCACCAAACAAATTTTATTGTACAACTAGCAGCTTCAGAGTTATCTTTAAGATTTTGTATCTTAAGTAACAAGAAAATGTAAGTTAATATTTCTAATGCTTAATGTTAAAGGTAATGAAAGGACTACATTATACAGGTGTGACTGAGAATGGAAACTTTCTTGTAGAGATAATCGATATTTGAATAAACTGGTGATAAAACTCAGTTTGCATTTCTAGTTTAAAAAAAAAAAAGACAAATTTGTAGATGGGATGTTACTAAAAATAATAATCACAGTTTGTCTAATACTTTGCTATTCAAATTATTTCAATGTCAGCCATTAGTCACTTTTATTTATTTGTTTGGTACATGATGGTAAGCTTGGTTAGAACTTATATGGCAGTTTCTGTGTATGTAACTAAAACAACAGCAACAAATAAACATTTACACCAAATCTCACAATGTACTATTCTACGTAACATATTTGAAATCCACACTGTAATAAGTGTAATGTTTTGTGACTTGATTTAAGAATACATTATAAACTGTATAAATCTGAATTAATTTTATCAAACTACACAACATGAAACTAGCTTAAAAAGCACACACAAATTTATAAGATTGCTAACAATATTCCTATGTATGATTTTGTACATGCATACCCAGACAAATCAATTTCACTCTTTACTATAACCTAAGTTTAGATCAGACAAATTACAATTGAAGTGGTCAATTTTGAGCAGTAATATTTATAATCTAGATTGTTTTTTTAAGTTTAATTATAATGATGCAGAGTAATGTTTTCTGTAACAGAGTGTCTAAACTATGTTAGAAAATAAAATATTTCTCCCATTATATATAGAATTACTACTTGAATTCTGAATAAAGCAACTTACCCCTTCTCCACCCATATATATATATACACACACATACATAACTGTGTTGGTTATAGAGAAATCAGTGGCTGTTAATTAATCATTAAATATTGTAAAAGCTAACTCATGTTTGGTGTAATGTTCTGACTGTAACTTGCTTTGGGCATGTTGTAAAAGTAACTTTTAACCCACTGTTTGGTTTATAGTAGCCATATTGATGGCAGTAGTTGGTAACCGATTGCTCTTGCTGTGGTTAGAAGTTCTACATTAGGGATGGCTATGTCTGAACCTTGGGTCTCTGACCTGTAATTTGGCTCATTTATTAAAAATACCAAATACTACAGTATATAACACAGTCTTTGCAACAAACTTGTAATACGTCAGCATTGGGATCTACTTGGACCTCTGGTGAGGTTTAGAGAATGGAGTAAATATTACAGCTTAAAACAACTATTGTCTAAGTGTATTTTTTAATGATTATGTTTTTTTAAACTTGGAAAACATTGTTCTGCCATATTAATCATGCCATATATTATGTACATTCACACATATGGATTAGTAAGAAATACCAACATTAATGACAACAGAACAGAATTTTTATATATTAGTAAGTAACAAATGCCAACAGCAGTAACAACAAATAAGTATTTCTTTATTCTTTTCCTCTTCTGTGAGGCAACGCTAATAGTATTAAACACGTAATTTGTTTGTGCCAAGTTGAAACATATAACACTATTTAAATTATTAACTGGATGTATCACGAATGTTTGAAGCAAAAATAAAAACAGTTTAGGAAGGAAACCTTTTTGAGAATTGTAATAATTGCCTTAATATTGTGTCTATGCACTAGCATGGGGTCAGAAATGATTCTTTTTTTCTCCACTACTTGTATAGTATGGTATCAACAAGTCTTCTTTCTTCAGGGAACAGATTACTTCTGCAAGTAAAAATTTATCAAAGTGTATATCGTTGACTTTTTAATCTGTAAGCCACACCTAATTAACTAGTATTACAAAGTCTGAATAACATAACACTTAAAAATGCACACACAGAGGAAGCTTTGAATATGTTAAGGTGGATAGTTTAAATATTAAACCTTGCTATGACCCACACCGATGCTTCAGTATTTTGTTAGAATTCACCATACTGGTCTTCAGGAAATTACATCTCATAAATCTAGTGTTATGTAAATAAAAAAACTATATTAATGAGGATATTAGTGTTTTCAAGGTTTATGAAGGAACATTCTATTGTTCTAACGTTTTTGGAGTGAATGGGAAGCATATGATAAATATTCAAAGACTTACTTTGGATCATATTAAAATACTTCTTATATGAGAAGATCAAACTTGTTACAAATTGTTAGAACTTCAAGATAAAAGTAAAGAAGAATGTATGATAATATGTCAACAGTACTATATCTGCTTTATCCAGTTCCGATGAGACTTTTCACCCAATTACCAGGGGCTCATAAAGCCAGTGGGATACAACAGACACGGTGGAGGTTGAGAAGCTATTGCGTAAATAACAGTTATGGTGTGAACTAGATCATCTTGGTGAAGTGTAATCTTTATCAGTTATGTATGAATCATTTACAAATCAGGATTAGGGTAAGGATAAATAACAAAATATTTCAGCTTTCAGTTGAAATAATCTATTCTCTATATTAATTGTCTTAAGAGTATATCACAACAGCCTTTAGTCCTATGAAGAAGAAAAAATTTATATTAATGCTCAAAAAGTATACGAAAATCACTGCTATCATTTCAACTGCTAGAGGGATCATATTTGTTTTAAATTTAAAGTTGATTACATTCTTATCTGGGTCAGCATCAATTTTGTGTTCAAAATCTTACTATAATTAGTGTTATTGTGTTCCAGATTTCATTAATATTAAAAGATGTATGATTCAACAACTTAATGTTCTAACCTTTCTTGGGAATTATTTCACTGCTTAGGGAATTATCTTTTGCTATATAAACTTGTTTAATACAATATTTAAATGGAAGAGCAGAAAGAATAGAAAGCTCTTTTATTTTCTTATAATTTCATTCTTTGAATCAAAGCTAAACTTTCATATATATATACTAAATGAAACTTAAAACTACTCCACTCGGAAATCTTAGTTTTGATTATAAGTTATAAAATATAGTGTGAAATCAGTAATAATTTCAAAGCATAGAAAGAAGCTTACTAAATTCTTTCCACATAATTTCCTGGAAAGGTTCCAAATAATCCTGTCCTTAACGAAGTTCCAACATACCAGCCATCATCGCACTTTTCCATTACATAGATGATATCTCCATGAATTATCTCCAGTTCATCTTCATGTTGAGGTCTATAGCTGTAAAGACCTCGATACCTATCCATAATAAGAAATTATAATAGACAAACTGATTGAAACTGACAATGAGTTAATGTGTGTACAGGTATCCCTCGATTTACGAAAGGAATACGTTCTTCAAGAACGTAATGTATAACAAGAAACGTAAATCGAAAATGCTTTTCCCATTATTTTAAAGGTAAAAAAATTATGTAGTAGTGAAAAATAGCTTAGTAACTAAAGGTATTTCAATATTATAACAGAGAAAAGTAACTTTTAGCAATTTGAATTTTGTAATAGTGAAAAATTGTTCCGTGAGGGGCAAAAATTTTCTTATGACTTTTATGTAAATTTTTCTAACAAAAAATGTGAATGCAAATCGAAAAACATGTCCATAAAAGTTAATTACATTATAGTGAAAAAATGTAAACCGAATGTTTGTAATTCGAGGAACACCTGTACTTTTTAAGTCACTAAATTAAAGTTAGATTTTGTTATTCATTAGTGTTACTATCTGATGATCTGACCAAAGACAAGTGTTAATGTGCATGTAATGTCAGATTTCTCCACTTTCCTCTGATATAAAATTAATTTCATTATGACACTTGACGACTGAAAATCAACACTAAGACGAAGATTTCTGCTTTCAAAGAAATCAGATAGCAAACTTAAATTGTATACTTGACCTATCACATTTCTTATATTAAAAACTATTGTTACGACAGCGGAAGTCACGTGACGCTAGTAACACGTGAGGAGTATCTAGAAGATTCACGAAGAGATGAGTGTAATCTAGATGTACGCTTTTATTGTATATATAAGTCGGCAAATAAAGTGACGGCAAGAATAGAATGGCAGACAGGCAGAGACGGACAATTGAGTCAAGCACGGTAGTGACCGTAAGTAAAGTGCGTGAATCATTGTGAATTATAGCGTGTGTTTAAGTAAAAGTGACAGTGGAAATTAAGTGTATTGCAAAGTTGAGTTGAGAAAGAATAAACTAATTTTATTTAAGAAAGGATTTATATCGCTGAAGTTTCTCGGAAAGAATTTCTATGGAAAATTAACAAACGAACGACCAGAGACGTAACACTATATTATTTAAAAAAAATTATTACCATAGATCAGGACAAAAAAAAGAAGATAATTCAAGATTTGTAGAATTAGACCCATTGAAATTTATTAAGATATCTATGTGCTATAATTTTAAATATTTTAAGGAGCTTATTTTGAAGTCATTGTTTTCTCTTAAATTAAAAAAAAATGTGGTAAGTGCTCTATTTTGTTTTTAAAAAGAACTGTATGATATAATTTGATTATCTGATGTCGTTTATAATAAAAAAAATATATTACTTACGGTATGGGCTCATCGAAAGTGTTAATGTGCAGACTTTCCATCACAGGTTGATTGGTTTGGCTATGTGAAGGAGGACTTAATGATGAGAGTTCATGTTTCTGAAAGAGATAAATCTATTGCAAGTTTCATCACAGATTTTAAGATGTGTTCAATAAGTATTTTGCACAACATTCATTTGTATGCTTTACAGATACATTTTTCTTCTCTCTACATATACTTGAAAAAACAAAAGCAAGGACCAACAGTTTACAGATATGTATTTTTTCAATTCCTGAACTTGAAAGTGAAATTTATATTCTTAATGTAAAATCACAGCATCTCAAGCCTGGAAAATGGGATTACTACTTTGAAACAGTTCAATAACATATCGTGCTTCTGAGTTTTGAAATGTCCAGAGCAATGCCATGGTCATGAAGATTTAATTATTTAACATTTTTGAATGTTTATTATGTCCACTCTGATTGGTCTGCTCTGTTAGCCGTGTACACCCAAGTTTCTGGATGGAATTCTGAAGAATGTTTCCTGATTCTTTTGCCAAGGCTGATACTAGTGTGCTCTGATTAGTGGGTGAGGTACGCATGAAAATCTTACCCTAAAGCTGGTCCCAGATGTGTGTTTGAGGTCCTGAAAAAAATGTGTGCATGGTAGGGTCAGTCATTGTTGTCTGTAAAAATAAAATGAAATCCAATGGCTAGTAAAGGCTTGATAATGGTTATCATAAAATGCAAATGTCATTTCAAAATACTTTAATATCTTGGGGAGTGCAAATAGTAAAGAAATGCTATGCATTGAAGAAACTTTGTGGATACACAAGATGCATCCTGAATTAAATGTTTATCATAAAACAAAGTATTCAAAGAAACATTCCTAATGATGTACAGGTCACTTCTTACTTTGTACCTGATATCTTTTCACACCATTGTAGAGCTAGCCCTAAACTTGTCATGTTCAGCTATCATGCAATCAACATAGCATTTTTCAGATTCTCTATTGACTGATGTGAATGGCTGTTATACTTGTGTATATATTAAATTCATATCTATTTCTTCATATCCTACAAATCTAGTGATCACAGCTAGGGAGCTGGATTTATGTAGCATATACCTAGAAATAAATACTAAGCCTTCACAATGTCAGTCAGAAAATATTGTACCTTTTTCTACACATTATATAACAGGCAAAAACAATGAATTATGTGGAAGATATCACAAAGTTATATGGAAAATTAAGTAGTAAACTCAAGAAGTAGGTATAATACCAGTACAGTTTATATGTTTACTTGTATATAATAAGATGCACTGAAATCAAGATATATTCAAATTTTGGAAAATTGTTTACTTGCTGAACATATAAAGTTAAGTAACATATAGTGAACCCTAAAATTACGAAATAATTTAAACGTATCTTTAAAAATATGCTTCTTACATACGAAAACAAATATTTTCTCAGAATTGAGTTACGAGAATGTTACATTTACATTTATGGGAAGATCTGACAAACTACACTCTTATATCCAAAACAGAAGATACTAGAAACAAAATCACTAGAACATAATATTTACAGTCCGTTCTTACCTTTGTTAGAGATGCAGCCTGAGATTCAGGATAGTTTGTTTTGTTATTTTGGCATCTTAGTGTCTGGTGAAGACTTGCACTACCATTTACAAGTGGGGTGCTGAAATTTGGACAAGAATAAAGTCAAAAAGTCACCAATACATGAAGTTAATAATATAGAACATAGCTTGGAAGACTTCAAAAGAAAAGAAAAAATAATCACACTGGATTTAAATAACTAACTGTGCGATGGTTAAAAATGTTGTTTAGTATTTCAACTCTAAATATTTAAGAAAAAACAGGACAAGAAATAAATATATTTTTACTTCTTTTTTTTAAACTTATCACATTGTAGATACAACAAAGGCAGTTAATTATGGTTAAAAACTTCATACTGGTAAGCACTTATGCACTGATATTTATTAACGAATTAGTTGTATTTAATACTCACTGAGCAAGACTTGGCAGTAATCTGGGAGATTTTGGAGAGACTGAACGTGTATCTAGAAATATGACCAATATAAATCTATTATCACATGCAGAATGGATGAGGACAGAATTAACCTACTGTAGATTTTATGTTACAGTGAAAAGTAATACATGTGCTATCCTCCTGCATAACTGAATGGGTGTACAAGAATAATTACATCGGTATTTTTTCTGACTTCAAAGTCTATCATTAACATTTCAGTTAATAGCTATCTGTTGAAAAATGGGAAAAAAATAAAGAATTTTGCTTTAATAGAAAAATCTAACAATTACAGGCCCGGCATGGCCAGGTGGTTAGGACGCTCGACTCGCAATCTGCGGTTTCGAATCCCCATCACACCAAACATGCTTACCCTTTCAGCCATGGGGGCATTATAATGTGACAGTCAATCCCAGTATCCATTGGTAAAAGATTAGCCCAAGAGCTGGTGGTGGGTGGTGATGACTAGCTGTCTTCCCTCCAGTCTTACATTGCTAAATTAGGGATGGCTAGTGCAGATAGCCCTTGTGTAGCTTTATGTGAAATCCATAACAAACAAACATCTAACAATTACGTGTGTCAAATGACACAGAATGCACCTGTTACACATACACTGAACACACACTTCTTTACAGAGACCATCTTGTACATATTTAATACAACTTTCTATGTGCAACACAACATATATTCCACATTTTCTCAGTTCTACTATTTTGTGAATTTTGCTTATCTTGATTGAAATGACACTTCAGTTTCATATTCCTTGTGTTCGTTACAAATCCAGGTGTATGTATTTTAGTTAGATTTCAAGCACTAATCCTACTAATAGATTGGTTTGCATAATTTTCCAAGTAGAACTGGTATGTATTTTTGATAAAAAGAATGTTACATCATATGTCTGTGACAGATAATCATTAATGGTGACTGAGTTTCAGTTTTTCTATCTACATCATAAATGCAATTTTTGGTTTTCCAGTCTTCTAGTTTTACTCTCTCTTTTTTTGTTAATTGGTGATATCCACCTTCATTGTATATTCTGCTACTGGTAATATTTCTAAGGTGTGAAAATCTGACTACATCTCTCTCTTGTAAACTTCTAATTATTTATTTTACCTGATTTTCCTGTGTATAGTAGAAAATGACAAAAAATCAATTCAGTAGATGTTCAAACTGTACCCTTCTATTTTGTATGTTCGATAGACCTCTTAAGTGTCTGTCAACAGGTAGATCCAGGAATGTTCTTTTTAACTTTGTACCTCAGATTACATGGGTAAGATAAACCAACAGATTATCATATTTAAAAAAAATATTATTTACCAATTATCTGACCATTTTCTGAAGTCACTAACGTATATCCTACTCTAGATGATGTATTTAGTTTTAATAATTTTTATGTTACATTTTTACGTCTTGTATCAGTACTTTCTTAAAAGATCATTATCATACTGCTTTTTTTGTGCATATTTTAATGTTCCCTAGGTCCCATCAAACTGGTACGTCCCAGATAGAATCATTTTTCATTGTCACTATAATAAAATATGAATCAGTAAGTTATATAGCAATTCCCACAAAGATTACTGTACAGGGTTCATTGTGGACAAATGATGTTGACAAAGGCCTAACGTACAAAAAGTATTCTTGATGTCAGAAAAATAGGTAGGTTCAATAAGTCTTGACACAAGATGATAAAAACCCTATAAACCCGAGCACTTTTGAAAGATGGACCTTTCTTCTTGAAGGGCAAATTGGGCTGGTTAATGAAGGAAAGTTGGCAGAGGTGTTTGGTTAATTCATTAAAATATTGAATTTTATTGTGCTGTTTTGTATATTGCAATCAGAGGAAGTGTGTCTGTTGATATGTCTGTAGATTTCACTAGAGATAGCCAGTTTAATGTGTGGTCTGAGGCTGAAGATATGCGCTATTGTGTTTTCAAGTTCTGAGAAACAGTTTTCAGCAGTCTTATCTGATAGTTTCAGTTGATTAGTACTGGAGTGAATTATCAGAAATTGGACAGATTTGGGAAGAGAAGTGGTCATAGCCTAGTTTGCCCCGAAGAAGAAAGGTCCATCTTTCGAAAAGTATTCTGTCAACATTCACCCCAAAATCAAGCATGCAAAGTCCACACTCATAAACATCAACAAACTTGTAGAGGCAATAATTATGCTCTGCATTAAACTTAATATTCTCGATAAAATTGTACACTGAATCTACCTGACAGTAGGGTGGTCAGGCATGAGAGTCACAAATCATACTTAGAATGGGAAGACAAGTTAATTTTTCAAAAACATGAATATTTATATTTTCTTCATAAACAAAAAACACAAACAACCATGGAAACCCATAATTTATGCTAATTTCAAAAGTAAAGTACGTAATAATCACCTTGAACATTTCATAAACTGTAATAGAACAACTTAGCGTATTTTTCGGTGTATAAGACGCACTTTTTTACCCCAAAATTTGATGTCAAAATCTCCTTGTGTCCTATACACCGAAGGTATGAATAATATATATATGTATATATACGATATACACAAGCCATGTGTAAATATATTTAAATATGCATGCATAGTTTTGTTCAATTGAATGTGTTATTTATAACAATGGTAGTTTTTTCTTCTTTTAAAAAGATAACTATTTATAATGCTCCCTAAATAATAAAAAAAATAAATTACAGTGAAAGCAATGAAGATTTGGTAGGTTTTGAACCAAACTAACGAACAGTAAACCTTTTCTGATTTATGGTATTT
>NW_013666279.1:31269-58204 GCF_000517525.1 Limulus polyphemus
ATCAGCTATTTGGTCAGAAGAGAATTTCTTCAGATGTATGCATGTGGTTGGCATCCTTATGTGTATATATATATGTATATCTATATACTTTTTGTTATTTACATCAGAAGAGGAATTTCTTCAGATGTATGCATGTGATTGGCATCCTTATGTGTGTGTATATATATATATATATGTATATCTATATACTTTTTTGTTATTTACATCAGAAGAGGAATTTCTTCAGATGTATGCATGTGACTGGCATCCTTATGTGTATATATATGTATATCTATATACTTTTTGTTATTTACAGTTATGTCAAATTTGGTTAAACTGTACAAGGAACTGATAGCACAAGCTGATTATACATTTGACAGATAAATGTTGTAAAAGAGGTACTTTAAATGTAGTTAAAATGATCACTTATTGATATGTACAAGTTAGACTTTTCCTTTTACTAGAAGCTTAGAATGTAAAGGATTAATTAAAAGTGAAGGGGATATCCTTCAGTATATATGCACAGAATTTGATTAAAGAAAACTTTTTAAGAAAGTTTGGTAAAACATATGCTAAAATCTAAAGTGGAGTTGATTACGTAACTTACATAATTTCAGCTTTTGAGAGATAATATAAAGCAGGCCACTATTTGGTATTTTCAACCTGAATGGCACTTTAGTGACACATGGGATAAAGGTAGCTCAGAGACTCTAAGGCTCTTGCATAGTCAGCCATAATTTAGAACTGATAACCAATCAACAGCTCACTTTTTATTCTCCTATTGTTAACTGAGTAGTGGGACTGACTGCTACTTTTATAACTCACCTACAGGTGAAGTGTGGTGCATGTTGAGTAGTAATTGTGGACTTGAACTTTAGAACTTATGATATATACAGCCTGGTACACTAACCATGAGGCCATGCCCAACTGTAGAGGAGTGTAATTAATGTATGATATATACATGTAAGTATGGTAAATAATTAAATGTTTCCAAATCACTGCATGTAGAGCAAACCTAGTGTGTTAGTTGCAAATCTAAATTTTCAGGGTATTGCTAAATCCTGATTAGGTAAGAACAAACTTGTACAAATAAATGACTTGACTACCAAACCTCATGAGATGTTTTCATGATTAGAATTAAAAGTGTTTTTAGCAGTGATGCTACTCACTTGATGAGATATTATGGCTGCTATAAGTAGTTAAGCACTTTTTAATTTGAACTCTTAACAATTTCTTTTTCAAACTATCACTTAGAAACTAATTTAAATTTAATTGTTTAGATGCTATTAATTAGTACTAAGAAGCACTAAGCTTTTACGGTGAGGATTCATGTTTGTTTGTTTTAGAGTAAAGCCACATTGGGCTGTCTGCTGTATCCACAGTGGGGGAATCTAAACCTGGATTTTAGCATTGTAAGTCCATAAACTTACCACTGTCCCAATGGAGAAGATCAGGATTCATTATAAGTTGTAAAATTGATTTGAAAAATGAGTCTAAAGCAAAGGTTTTCATTAAATAAAGTATATTACATTCTTACACTGATCTCAACACTTTACCTTGAATAATGAGAGTTCCACTGAAGTCTGAGCATGAAAATTATACTTTGCTCTTGCCTCACCTTCTGTAGCTTTACGAGGATGAAGAAGTGCATTTTCTGAAGAAATAATCTGAAATACAAAAATATATCTGCTTGATATATTAGTAATTCTTATATAAACCTTAAAACTAACACTCTGAAGAATTAGAGACTTCTTATGACAAATTTAGTTAAATTTTTCTCAGCAGGGCCACATAATAACAGTATAATAAGTTAAAAACAAATTAAGTGCATAAAAATTGACTATAATACTAATACTTAACATGGACTTATCTTTATATATTTTAAAGTGATGGGTGCACCTGCTAATATTGTATTAATACACTAGAGTGACTATAGTGAATCCTGCTAATATCATATCAATACACTAGAGCAGTGGTTGGCAACCTTTTTTGATCGCAGGTCAGTTATTATTATTTTTTTTAACTTAGCAGTGCGTTGGGTAAGTGATAGTCATATAATTCTTACTACAGGTACATATATTTAAATATGTAAGTTTATTTACATAGAACAAACAAAATTAATAGTTCAACCAGCTGGAACATTTTCCCTTAAAATTGATCTTAAAATTTTCTTTAGCAGTGACTCTTTCCTTTAATATCTTTGTTCTTCTCACATAGACGAGAAATTTGAACTGAGCAATGATTGTGCCCACACGGGTTGCAACAGTGAAAACAAATTTTGGTGGGTCAGCCAATTCATTGCTGCAGGTCACTTGGTGACCCGTGGGTCATAGGTTGCCGACCACTGCACTAGAGCAATTGTAGAGAACTCTGCTTATATTGTGTCAATACATTAGAGTAATTGTAGTGAACTCTGCTAATATTGTGTCAATACACAAGAGTAACTGTAGAGAACTCTGCTAATATAAACAATATTAGCAGAGTTCACTACAGTTACTCTAGTGTATTGACAAATATTAGCAGAGTTCTCTACAGTTACTCTAGTGTATTGATGTGTCAATACACTAGAGTAACTGTAGTGAACTCTGCTAATATTGTATCAATACACTAGAGTAACTGTAGAGAATTCTGCTAATATCTTATCAATACACTAGAGTAACTGTAGAGAACTCTGCCTTACTAAGAAGCAGCATTCTAGAATATAGATAAAACTGACTCTTCAATGATTTTTCACTTGTATAACACTTGTATTTAACTTTCATAGAAATTTAATACATTTCTTAATTTCGTCTCTTCTGAATTTATCTGACAAAACTTTAAATTTCTTTTATATATACCTAGTACAATTATCAGGGAATTAATAATAGTTTTTATGTAGCTGAGTGAATTTTATGAAACATGATAGTCAATTTATATAACTTATATGAAACCCAAATAAAAAAAGTTGTCTGATATTCACTTACTCATGAGGAAAACTTCATTTAAACATGTCTGTAATAATCATATATTAAAATTTTCGAGCCAATTTCAGATAACTCGACTGACTGTTAGATAATTATCAATTAACCCTTTTTGATTACTTTTAAGGTTTTATTTGTTTTTAATTGTATCGTATATTCTGTGTTGAAATGTATATATATATGAATCACAAGTAAAACAGTGAATATATTTGACCAGAAATATGTTACTAGGAAACTTTAAGTGCTCTATTCTGAGATTTTACTATTACAACAGATCCAGTTAGAAGCATATTCTAAGGTAGCTTGTATGCTTACAGATTATTAAAAGAAAATATTGACAACTGATTTAAAGATGGCCTAGCTGTTTCAGGTGGTCTTACCTCTACATATTTAATGGGAAAAATACCAGTCCTTCCATGATGTTCACCTTGATACCAGTTCTTGTCAATTTCTTTGTGTATATAGACAATATCTCCTTTGTCCAGGGACAACTCTCTGTGATGACAGAAAAACGCACACAAAGTTAATGTGTTGTCGTACATGATTGTTTTATAGCGGTGACATCACTGAAAAATGTGTACTGATTTATTGAATAAACATTTATTACAAGTGATGATATTAAATGTTTTAATTGAGGGGGGTGATCCATGTATCCTAACTCTTAAGTTAGAGCTGAACATTCTACTAATGATATCACACTTTTTAATAGAAATTGATTTTCTAATCATTAGGATTGTTAACTGAAAGCATTATAATATACATTAATGAAAAACAAACTCTGAGCATCTGTAAAGGAAACAGAAAATTCTCTCTCTCCATTATAGCTGTTGGAAGTAAGTATTTAATAATTAAGTTGTTTGTGGAAACTGAGAAAAACTGACATAGATTAGAAATAATCAGTTGTAACATCTAACTTGGTAGTCAGCACCAGCAATCACTAGGTCATTCTAAAACAAGAGCAAACTGACATAGATTAGAAATAATCAGTTGTAACATCTAACTTGGTAGTCAGCACCGGCAATCACTAGGTCATTCTAAAACAAGAGCAAACTGACATAGATTAGAAATAATCAGTTGTAACATCTAACTTGGTAGTCAGCACCGGCAATCACTAGCTCATTCTAAAACAAGAGCAAACTGACATAGATTAGAAATAATCAGTAGTAACATCTAACTTGGTAGTCAGCACCAGCAATCACTAGCTCATTCTAAAACAAGAGCAAACTGACATAGATGAGAAATAATCAGTTGTAACATCTAACTTGGTAGTCAGCACCAGCAATCACTAGCTCATTCTAAAACAAGAGCATTGATTAGTAGTTCACAAGACTCTGAATAATATTTTATGCACAAATATTTACACTACAGATTGATATGTACGAAGAGATATGCAGAACACAGCTTTATTTCCTCAGTATTCATCTAGCATGTAGGAAGTGCATATGGTTGCATTGTTTGCCTTGATTGACCAACACATTCAGGTCAAATATTGCACTGCATAAAATTTTACACTTTTGCTCAAGAGGTTCATGGAGCACAATAGAACAGTAAACTGTTACATACTGATTTGGCTGGAAATCCAAGCTATGACAACCAGCTGACTTGAAGTGTATCACACTATTTGTATGGGACAAAATGACCTCAATAAGCAAAGATTTCTTGCAATATAATATTTGTATCAATAACACACTTTCAACTAAGATCTCTATGTAGTCTTTAGGTATTTTAAACTCCTGTTTCTCTTGTGGGGAATGTAGATTGTGGAAAACCTATACCCCCCCCCCCATTTATTTTTGGAATGCAACAATATCCTGGCACTTTGGATTATAGAATACAATTTCAACTCTGATTAGTGTCATATAGTATAGTAGTCAGCAGCTTTGATGTTTACACTATAGTGCAGGGCTGCCACAGAAGATGAGGGGAACAGAGATGAAAAGAAAAAAAAGAAGATAACCTTACCGTGGAGTTTGAGCTGTGAAAGCGTACAATACTTTTGCCATAGTATGAGCCTCAAGAGGTTTTGGAAGGGTTGTGGCTTGGGGTTCATAAGGATTGTCATATCGATCTAAGGGTATGGGGGATTTCTGTGATGGCCTGAAATATAATAAATAGGAATGATATATTAATTATAATTCTTAATGTATATAATATCTAAATCAATGTATTATGCACAAAAAAATCTAGCAGAACGTTTGTTTGTTAAATCGTGAAATTTCTGCCCTTTTTAAAAAATAACTACATTTTTATTCAGGATATAAAGAAACTGTAATTTAAAACATATGATGTGTATTTCACAGCTACAAGACAATAACTAGATCTGAAACGCCTTTTTAAGTTAAGAAAATGATGTATTTTTTGGTTTTCATTTGAATTAGTTGCTTATGAGTTCTCAGCTGGAAGACTAAACCAACTACTCACAAATACTTTCGTAATTGTGTTTTGTGAATTGTAGTGCTGTAACAGTGTTTTTAACCTGGTAGAATTTTCAGACAAAAATATAAGGAGTTTGAAAATATGATCTGAAATTGTTGTTATTAAAAAAGTGCAATTTAGATTAGTATGGATATGGTTGTTTTAAACCTTATGAAGCCGAGTATGAGAGATAAAATTCTAAATTGTCAACAAACTGTAGAAATATATAACATAGTAATCTCTATTTTTGCAACAAATTCAAACCATATTTAATTAGGGTAAGAACCAGTGAATAAACAATAATTTTGTGGAAAAGTATAAGCGAGTGATATTTTTGGTTTCGTAGATGTACTTTTGAAGAAAGAAACACGATTTATTCACAAGAATTATAAAAAACTTAAGGATATTTCCATCCTAAATTCAATAATTTACTGACTGACATAAGCAGCAAAATTCTGAAAACAGCTGATATAAAAATGTTTTATAACCTACATGAAATTATCTGTATGCCTTCTCATCTGTAATTCTTTTAAGTTTTTTCTGTGTTTCTCTTCTTCTTGATGCTTTTTTAGCTATAAAGAAAAATCCCACATGTGAGTACTTAAATTAAGTCACTAAGATGCCAAATGAAATTTGAGGTTTATAGAAATTTTTGGGCTGTAATGTGCAACAAATAACACCCGCTGAAATATGCATAATTTCAAATTGTGAACCACGTTTTACATAAATTTTTCTAAAAAAGGTTCTAACAATAAACTGAAAATTCATTTGATATTCTAGAAACTGCATCCCTCTTCTTATGTGTAAAAAAAAATTGTACTTTTAACTGTTACAAAGCTTCAGTTCTTTGGTTCTAGCTTGCCAATGTGCAAAACATGGTAGTGTGCCCCCAGTATTTTTTAAAGTAAAATGCTGTACATGTTTATGATAAAACATTTTTTTTTGTCTGCATACACAAGAATAAAGCAAATGTATATAATTTTCTTTAACTTAAACCTAAATGTAAATTACCTCATCATCTTTAAATGTGATCCTAACTGGCTTGTATGGCCGTCCCATCACAGAGCCCTCTTGGGATGCATGTGGAGAAACTATTCAGTAAATTAAGGTATGAAGCATGAGAAATGGATAAACTTCATGTATCTAAATACTAGTCATATGGCGTATTTACCTCAAAAACATTAAATATTTAAGTATATCATCAAAACCATATTTAAAACATTGTTAACATGTGTTAGTAATCTTTAGCTGGTGAATCTAAAAGGCATTTACTAAATATGGTAATAGAAATAATTATGAAAACACAGGAGCAATAGACAAACAAAAGTAAATACAAAACATTATCACAGAAAATAGAAAACAAGAGTGAAGAAGTTGTACAATTCACTATTATTTTGTATCTGAACCCTCTGTTTATACATACAGAGCATGTTGCCATATAGTTTATCAATGTGTTATTATGAAATATTGTTCAAGATGTCCTGTATTACTCTTCACAACTCAACTTCATATGTACAATCTCAAGAATGTTCATATCAGGACTCTGCACAGGCCAAGCCTTGGTTCTAAATGTTCCATTGGTCTCTTCATCATCAAGGTATCTTTCACCACATTTGTTGTATGCTTAGGACTTTTGTCCTGCTGGAAGATGACCCATTCCTCCTCCCCAGTGAGATGTGTTCTATGAATCACTGTAAATATTGTACATTGAACTATGACACTATTTTCCTCTCTGCCATCAAACAAACTACCTTTAGTGGTTGCCCAACAATTCAAATCTAGATTTAGCTGTAAAGAACACACATCACCAGCTTTGCTCATTCCACTCTTTGTGGTCCAATATCCATCTTAACCCTTTTGTTTGGTTACTTTTTTCAGCAAATATTTTTGAGCAGCTACACATCCATTGAGACCACTTTGTGCTAATGCGTATCTTATGTATTATTCTTGATGTAACATACACCCCTGTATTCACAGTATAGTCATTCCCAAGATCCATACCAAATCACTGTTTGCTCCATAAGAAACTTACCAGAGATACTTAACATCACTTTTAGTTTTCTACCTCAACTACTTCTGTTATTAACAATGCTAGTTTCAGTGCTCTTCAGAAGCATGGAGACTTGCCACAGTTTATTTGCTTGGAGTATCTTTGACCAGACTTATTTTAGTCTTGGGAACCAAGGCTGGATTCACACTACTATTGGGCAATAGTATGGCTATTTGTGCTTTTATAGGCTTTATATTGGTGTGGCACTTTCTGAATGGTTGAATTACAACCAATCAGAGAGTATGTTATCAATACATGATTATAACTGGTGCAGTTCATTTTCAAACAATAAAGTAGTGATATTCCCATATCATTTGCTTTTTATACCATAGGTTTTTTCCTCATTTTATCCATAATTATTAATATTTAAAATACTGTACATGTCTGACTGTACATTTAAAACAATAATTTATTGTGAAATCAAGGCAGTCACTATTCTGTAAATGCAAATATTTTACTTTCAAAAACTTTATATATAGACACACACGCATAATGAAAAATTATGTTTCAGAAAAGTATGTTATTAGAAAGCAAAATTACTATAAATAATCATTGTATGTACGTTATTAAACACAAAATTACACAATGGGCTATCTATGCTGAGTATCAAAACCTGATATTTAGCATTCTAAGCCCTCAGACGTACTGCTGAACCATTGGGGAGCTACAAGTAGTATAAAATATAATATTGCAAGTAATAAACAGAAACACTACAAAGTAACTAAATTTGCTGCCAAATAATCAGATAGTTGGTTTATATTGATATAAAACGATAGATCTAATTCAAAGTTAAGCTGTGAAAAAATACAATTAATGAATGTGATATAGAACAGCATGATCATAAAAACCGTGGATATGTCAGTATAATGCAAACACGACATATTTTGGAGATAATGTTGTTATTTGGCAAATACATATATGCAAATATGCTGTGAAATATTTTTCAAAGAGTAATTCATATAGGCTGTTGAATTCACAAACCTCATGGAACACAGTTACGATTTAAAATAGCTGATATTCAAAAAAGTACACAGTAAGATCCCCTCAAATAAATTTATTTACATATTAAAATATATAGTGTTAAGTTTTTTTTCTGTTTATTCATTTCCTATCTCCTTCAACTTTAATTTGTATCAGTTAATTATTTTAGAAATTTACAAGCCTACTATAATGACTGAAATAAAGTAAGATTTGTAGTGAAATTAATTATTGTAAGCCCAATCAATTAACTTGTTATCTTAACAACTAATTTTTACTTGCAGCCCGGCATGGTCAGGTGGTTAAGGCACTCGACTCACAATCTGAGGGTCGCAGGTTCGAATCCCCGTCACACCAAACATGCTCGCCCTTTCAGCCATGGGGCGTTATAAAGTGACGGTCAATCCCACTATTTGTTGGTAAAAGAGTAGCCCAAGAGTTGACGGTGGGTGGTGATGACTAGCTGCCTTCCCTCTAGTCTTACACTGCTAAATTAGGGACGGCTAGCGCAGATAGCCCTTGTATAGCTTTGCGCAAAATTAAAAACTAACAAACATTTACTTGCATTTTTTCAAACTTTAGTTATCTTCCAAGTCATTTGCATATATTTATTTAAGACTAAGGTATCCCATATTTTTATACTGAAATCTACACACAAAATAGAGGTAATTAAAACAGTGAAAATAATTAAAATGAATTATATGGATAAAGGGCTTAAAATGAAGCATATTTCATTCTATGTAGAAAATATTCTTCCTATAAAAAGCACAATCTAAGATAACTGATATGATTTACTATAATGCTAAAGCAGCACCAGTTTTCAATGTTAAAAAATCGTCACATTTATTACGTACATCTAAAGTGGTCATATTCATAAAAGTAGTTGTTTAAAAGTTATAGGAGCTATCAGAAACAGATTAATAAATGTTTTCAATTGTACATATCAATCCAAAAATAAACTAAAGTCAACAATTTACTTTAAGTAGTGATACCGATGATCTAATATACTTCTACAAATATTTGTATGAATAAACTAATGATGTTTAAAGCAAAGTAAGTAAATCCCATTATACTAACTACCTTTGCATTTTTCTCTGGTCAAAGCCTGTTGCTGGGAATCGTTACACCAGTTTCTCTGTTGTCTTGGGCTCTTAGTAGGATATCCTCGAGTTTTTGTTACTAGTGTAGAATCACTTTCATAGCCATCCTTGTAAAATCTACAGAAATATATATTTAAGTAAAATATATAACTCTATAATTGAACTAAATAACATTATGACTTAAATGTTCTTTTATTTTTCTCATTTATACAAATATAAGACAGTTTTAGTGATGTTTAATAAGATACTCTACTGTTACACTTTTAACCTGCAAAATATATTCATCATTCTTTATCTAAGTGAAAAAAACAGGACACAGGATTACAAAATCCTAAAAAAGATTGAAGTACAGTGAGATGCCTTAGGGCTTGGTTTAGTTTTTTGCCAAATTATTTAAGAGTTGAAAACATAGCAGTCATAATATTTATCATAGATAAAGTACATCTAACAGATTTGAATGAAATATCAGTATCTTAATAATTATGATATTATTAACACGTTATAGCTTCTTATGCTATTACTGAAAAAATTGCACTGTAAAAATACAATGTGTTTTTTGAGTAAATACCATATTGAATGTTTTTATTCTATGATATGTATAAAATAAGTTTTTTTGGATAATCAATAGGGCTTATCAAAAAATCTAATTTTCCCAATTTCTAATATAATTATGTCGATTAAATTGCTAGTTATTTATTATTTCAGTTATAGTAAAAACCTGAAGCTGAAAAAATGTCTCACTTTTATTAATGTACTTCTAATTGAATAATTTGTTTTAGCTGTGGCTGAGCAGTCCATAGAACAGCTCTGAGTTGTTGTTTTTCAAGTACAAAAATTTTAGCTCATAGCTTCATCATCTCTTGACCGATTTGAGCTCTAATTACAGTTTTGGACTCAGGAAGTCAAACCCTTTTGATTGATATATTTGACCATGCCCAAGATTAATTTATTCTAACCCTGCCTAAAAGAATTTCAATTTGAGGGTAGGCTGGTAGAGATCATGATGAGTAATAAAATCAAATTCGGAGACACACACACACGCCCCAGCTTGGTATTGCTGATGCATAGAAATATAGCTAATAAAAAGAGAAACAAAGGTCTTATAGATTAATTTACTCTAATACTAAAGAATTTCCAATACCACAGCTATTGAGGATTCCCTCTTGTTTTTTTATTAACGTTATGATTTACCTAATTTTTAGTTTCATTCATTTCTTTGTACTTTTGGCTTTTTTTTATTACTTTAGCTAGTTTTAATTATTTCAAAATATAACTAGTTTGATCATAGTATAGCAGTGTTTATTAGTAGTTTCATTCTCATGCTTCACACACTTAGATAAGTTTGTGTATTTGTTATCTAAAATAGTTTAACTTTGTTTCATCTGAGGTTGGTGGTTCACAGGCAGTTCTAATCAAGGTAGTTTAGTTGTATGAGCTCTAGCAGTAAGAAATAAAAGGTGTTTTTATTAAGACCCGTGTCCATAAAAAAAGTATTTATTTTATTTCATGCCACAGCTTTAATACTAAAAGAAACATAATGAGAAGTAAAAACTCAAAAAGTGTTCTACTTTTAACTGAAAAAAAATTGAAAAACTTTTATTTATGCATACCTTCAAGGAAAATATACACAAAATTACATTAAAATAAGTAATTCTAAAATAGAAAAGTCTAGGGCAAGAAAGAATAGGGAACAATAAAACTTCTGTAATTAATTTTATATAAATTAGACCCTATAACAGTACATTTTATTTATGTTTCAGAAGTATGTAAAGTATAAATTTATTATAGAAATTTCATTTACACATTTTAGAATAATAATTCAAATACTTATATTTTTGTCATAGATAGTATCCCTAATGTTTTACTCATTCTATAAATTCATAAGATTAAATATGTTACTTGTGCTTAGTTAGATTAACTAAAAACACTCTAATATTAAAAAGTATACAATGATGTATTAAAATAGCACCATCCTCATGTGACAGCCTTACGTGTTATGGCAGTATTCTACCCCTTTATCATCAGGATAAGCCATGAGTTAACAGTAAAAGAAAAATCGTATATAATTTCATAATACATAGATACAACACAGCATAAATTATCATACAAAACTTTGACTACCTTTAGTGACAACAACATTACAAGATTGATTTCCAAGGACTATTTCTATAATATCTGGACCAGAGTCCTTATTCAAAATGATACTTTTTATTTTCAAGACTTTCTAATGACTTTCTAATATTTATTTCATCCTCATTATCAATCTGATGAATAATTTTAACATTTTCCCAATTAATAAAATGAGCGAAGTTTGTCACGTTAAGCTAAATTAAATTCCTTAAGTTTTTGTTTCTCTATTGCAGTTTTATGTTCCTAAATATCTGTCCAATATAAATTAAGCCACAATTATTTAGCTTTTTATAAATACCACATTTATCTTCACGCCCTACTGTAACTGTTTCCTTTTACTCCACTGATAAAAGTACTTAACTTAAAACAAAAAGAAAAGGTTACTTGACAATCTGTATATTTTTTAAAAATAATTCCTATTGGTTTAGAAACCGACTAAACACATACAGCTAATATATCCTTATTATTATCTACGTTTAACTTAGTACATTGAGACACTTTTAATTACAATACATAAGTTGTGTGTATAACATTTGGATCAAAACTTCTACCAATAGCTACATATGTTTCAAAAATTTAATTTTGACACTAAATCGTTTTGATGAGTACAAATATTCATAGTTCTATACACAAAAGTTGAGAAAGAAGACTTTTCTTTTATGACAAAGGTAGATATGATCTCCTCTGCAGTGCCATGGCAACAGAGAACAATTTTTTACATGCCTCTGTAGAAAGAAAACCATTCTCCCTTTTAACAGAAATATATAAAAAACTGTAACAATCCTCTTATTCAACCTTTAAAGTGAACTACAATTACAGGGCTGGTTGAACCAACATGTCTCTTAAAACCTGTTAGAATTTTCTTGCTATAGCACCACACAAGAAATGCATCCTCAGCTTATCTTGACCATATAATGGATTTAACCAAAACTATTTTCGAAGCTAGAATTTCAACATCAAACATAAACAACTTACAAAGTAGAGGTGTCATTTCAGTGAATTATTGTTCACTTTTTAGCATTGTGGTATTTTATGACATGGTTTAAGATAATACCTTCCTGGCTTATACAATACATTATCACTTACTTAAAAGATCGGGACTTGTCATGTGCGGATAAATATTGGTTTTCATTCTAGGAAAAAAAAATTATAATTCAACATTAATCACTTGAAGATTTAATGTTGTGTCACATAAAGTGTATACACTAGTACAGTATATATAAATAACAAAGGAACAAAAATCTAACTATTGCACTATTTTGTTAAAGGAATAAGCAGATTTAAGTTTTGTTTTCGCTGGTATAGTAACGGTTTTATCTTCTTTTTTTTATATAACTTATGTTTTGAACATGTATATTTTAAGTACTTGGCAATGAAAAACCTATTAGCATAAGAAAAAGTTTAATAAATTTCTACAAATAACAACAACAGAGAATCTACACACTCTTTGATATCAATTACTATTTGGATGTGCAAGCCTTAAAACAACAAACTGGACACATAGATATGTTTGCAGCAAACAAACAACAAATTTAAATTCAAATAAATATTTTAAACTGAACTATTTTAATATTAAACCCACCCATAATCTTAAGTTTGAATGCAAAAAAATTTACAAATCAGTTATAAAATTTACCCTAGACAGGTGCTACAGTATCTTTGAACCAAAAAGGAAAGGTTTCTAAAATAAAATAACATTTTTAAAGGCATGATCAGTATGACTAAATGTACATTAGAACACATCACAAATCTAAATAACACATTGAAAGTTAGTTAGATCATTAAGATTACATACACATCATCTTTGTTAGTACTACAAGTAACTATAAGATTACGGATAAGAACATGTGTTGCTAAATCAAAGTAACTATCATTATACCATTCTTCGCAGTATAAGAAGTATCTCTTCATCAAACCAATACAGCATTTCATTTCTGTACATATGAGTCTTTAACGCTCTCATTGGCTTTTAACTAATAATAGGTAGGCAAACAAAAGTAACTAAATCAAAGTAACTATCATTATACCATTCTTCGCAGTATAAGAAGTATCTCTTCCTCAAACCAATACAGCATTTCATTTCTGTACATATGAGTCTTTAACTCTTTCATTGGCTTTTAACTAATAATACGATTGTTTGCCTACCTATTATTATATTAGCGTAATGTGCTTCCTTACTCAAGTATGGCTTTTAACTAATAATAGGTAGGCAAATAACGATTGTTTGCCTACCTATTATTATATTAGCGTAATGTGCTTCCTTACTCAAGTATGGCTTTTAACTAATAATAGGTAGGCAAATAACAATTGTTTGCCTACCTATTATTATATTAGCGTAATGTGCTTCCTTACTCAAGTATGGCTTTTAACTAATAATAGGTAGGCAAATAACGATTGTTTGCCTACCTATTATTATATTAGCGTAATGTGCTTCCTTACTCAAATATGACTTTTAACTACTTATTTACATATTTACTAATTGCAACTTCTTGCTATCAGTGTAGTATTGTACCCCACTGGGACAGTGGTAATTGTTTGGATTTACAATGCTAAGATTAGGGGTTTGATTCCCCTTGGTGGACACAGCAGATAGTCCAATGTGGCTTTGCTATAAGAAAACACACAGTGTAGTATTACCTTATAATTTTTTCATTTTTATCTCTAAAATTTAATACATCTATTAACATAAAAGCAAGCTATAAATACACAATATTAAAAACACGAAAAGAAATGATTATAGAATTTTAATAAAAAAAACAATACCGTAATAACTGCTAAGTTCATACATTTTGAAAACTTATATTTTCTGGTTCACAAGACAAGTAATGTATATCAATGTCATTAAGAGTAATGCTTCACTAACATATACTTTTATCATCATAAAAGAAGAGAATCCTGTCAAGTATTTTTGTTTTCTTACCAACTTGGCTTCTTTTTCGGCTAAAGATGAATGACCAGGTTCATATTCTGCTATACTTCGTGGCTGATTTCTGTACACTTCTGTAGAAGTTTTTGGTGGAGGGGTAATACACGAATTAGATCTGAAAGTCAAAAAATGATATCAGTATCATGGCAAGCTTTCCAAAGTATGAATAAGTCATTTAGTGTTCACTCATTGTCATATACTGCTTTTCACTCAAACAGAAGTAACGGTAATGTCCATGACACAGCAAATCAAACCAACCAGAACTGAATTGCTCATGTGTAAAATAATAGCAACAAGTCTAACATTTAGTTTATAATACTTATAATTTCAATTCCTGGCAAAAAAGATATTTTCAGATAACTGATTAATTTTAAAGTAAAACACATACCCCTATTCAGTGGTATTAAACCTTTGTTTTGTTCTAATATGAATTTAATGATATTCAATACTTTAGATTTGATTTTTCAATTCTCTTCTGTATACAGCTTTAAAGAAGGGTTACACTAGAAAAACTGAATCACCCTAAAACTGTCGTGTGTGTACTATACTAATTTGGCTGGAAATCCAAGCTATGACAACCAGCTGACTTGAAGTGTATCACACTATTTGTATGGGACAAAATGACCTCAATAAGCAAAGATTTCTTGCAATATAATATTTGTATCAATAACACACATTCAACTAATATCTCTTTGTAGTCTTTAGGTATATTAAACTCCTGTTTCTCTTGTGGGGAATGTAGATTGTGGAAAACCTATACCCCCCCCCCCAAATTGCCAAAACATTTTCACTAAATTCACAACATTTCTATAAGTTTTACAAAGGTATATGTAAGTTATATAATTTGATTCAATATTTATAAACACTCATACCAATTATTGATGTTATTACATGCTATAAAATCCAAATTTGAACTTTAATGTTACAGCATTAAACAATATACTAAACCAACACCTCAACAGTTAATAAAAAACAATCACAAACATACTGGTAAATACTACGCTGAAGTGTGCGATGTCTTGATTCTTGGTTGGCTTCTTTATCTGGATACAGCTGATAATATGGTGTGGCATAACTGGAGTGATGAGAATATCCATCTGAATTGAGATAAAAAAAAAAAAAAGATTTTTTCCAAAAATAATTGTAGACTGTCCAGTATGTATTTTATAAATAGTTACTAAAAGTTTTTGAACTTGCCAATTTTTTTTTTCTACTTAGTTGCCTTTAGAAACCTTTAGAAAAATAGATAGAAATTGATAAGTTTTACTAAAAACTTACTTGGTTTATTGATAAGCTTTACTAAAAACTTACCTTAAGTTATTTATTCTGAAAATATTTTAGCATACATACTGGTAGAAACTAAAGTTAAAGACTCTAACGGGATTACAAGCCACAATATCAATATTTTTTTTTTTCATTTGCACAAATTCTTAATGATGACAATGTAAAGTAAGTTTAATTTCACATCATTGTTCAGTATATTCTTTGTTTGTTTTGGATTTCACACAAAACTACTTGAGGGCTGTCTGTGCTAGCAGTCCATAATTTAGTAGTGATAGACTAGAGGAAAGACAACTGATCAACACCATCTAATGCCAAATTTAGTAGTCCTTTACCAACGAATAGTGGGATTGACCACAACATTGTAACACCTTCATGGCTGAAAGGGCAAGCATGTTTTGTGATGGGGATTTGAACCCCTGATCTGAAGATTGCAAGTCAAGGGCCTTAACCACAAGTCCATGCCACATTCAGTATATAAATTTACTGGTCTTGATGTATGCTCTACATGTGTTGTAAACCAGGGAAATAAACTGCTTTTATTTAATTTGGATTAAACTATTCCATTATGAATTATAAACATTTTAACCATAAGCTTATAATGATAAATTATGCAACATAACTGGCAAAAATAAATACTTCAACTAACTTTAAATGTTGGTTAATATAATGTAGGCTTGTGACTGATTTTAAAAAGTGGCAGAATTAACGGATTTAATGTAATGTGGTAATTTGTAGGTCACCAGCTTTTAACGATGTGTGTATGGATAGTTAAAACAAAGAAAAACTAATATAGGATTAACATGCATTAAGATCAAATAGAACATATGAATCAAATATCATATAAAAGTTAAAAATGAGAATGGACAGAATATGTACACATCAGTTTGCAGTAAAAACTACAGTAAATTTTTATAATTTTAGAGTGTCCTTAGTTCAATTTTGTCTTTGATAGACTTTTATTCTTCTCTACTTTTCTACTGTATTGCATCTGATATGGTGTGAAAAGACTTAAGGTTGTTTCTGTACTTTTCTAATGTACAGCATCTGACATACTGTGTAACTGTATGTAATTATTTTATTTCTAGAGATGTGAGAAGATTAAGGTTGTATCTGTACTTCCCTAATGTATTGCATCTGACATGCTGAATAACTGTATGTACTTTCCTAATGTACTGAATCTGACATGCTGTCTAACTGTATGTAATTATTTTATTTCTGTGAATGAAAAAAAAAAGTCAGTTAGGTATTTACCATCTCTGTTAAACTCAGGCTCAGACATATAACCACCCACAGGGGAGACTTGACCTGGAATACATTACAAGAATTTCCTGAAACATATGTACAGCTATGCAAATAATTTAATTTAGTGTTTATTTATAATTATAACAATGAGAACAATTACAAAAAAATTGTAATAATAAAAAAGTTAAAGTCTCAGACAGTAATGTTCATTTTTAGCATGTGATGTATCTGTAAACATAAAAAACTTTTCATCCAAACTTATTTTTATAGAAACTAACAAAAACTAATTTTAAGTTTAAACATACTATAATTATTTTGAGAATATATGAATGCAGGTAAAAAGACAGAAACAAGTAACTTATTGAGAAAGGAAACTTGTTTTTACATTTAACAGGTTTCTTATTGAGGAAGGAAAACTTGTTTTTATATTTAACAGGTTTCTTATTACAAAAAGTTTACTCTCATCTATAAGTATGAAGTTTTAAGACTCAGTTCTACTGTGTTTTTATACTATATACACAAACAGATATTATAAAAGTATTGAACTTTTACCTTTCTTGTATTTCAGAGTCACATAATCATCCCCTGAAATATAGAACAACGTTTTGAATGTGACCATGTTTTATGTGAAAACCTACACATATTCAAAACAAAGAATAAAGTTAGAAACAATAATAACACTACAGAAAGATAGAAACCCTTGGTATATTCCCATACCACCAAAAAACAACAACATTATCTTCTTCAGTTCACTACTAAATCACAAGAAATTATTCTTCCTTAACCTTTAAAAAAATAAGATGTTGGGATAAAAAAAAGTAATTAAAATTCACCTTTGTTTTGCTTTTGAACAAGTAATTGTGTTTTCTAATGTTTTTTTCATTTAGTTAGGATAAATTTATTAAAACTTAAGATCACAGTCTTACAGGAGAGAAATTGTGGCTTGAGAAAATAAAAATTAATTGAAATATTACAGTTTACTCTATTTTTAAATCTTTGTTTAGATATTTATCTGTCGAACATTTACTTTATAAATTCAAATCATAAATTCTTATTTCAACAAAGCTATACCAAATAAAATGGTATCCAATGCAGTGTCACTTAAGAATATACTACTAAACATTGAACTTTTTTCCCCCAAGTCACTAAAGAATACCTAATTGTAAATATGCATAATGAGCACAATTACTATCTATATTTGAGGTTTAAGTGATAAATAATTCTAAACCATTGGAAAATATTCTTTTGCAGCTGTTTTTGAATGAGCAACAGTTTTAGAGACATATTTTTGAGACCCAGTGAATGCATGTACAATATTTCAATATCTCCTGATTTAAAGTCATAAATAATATTCAACGTTAAACTGGTACACAATCAAAAACATTTTATTTAGGGCTATCTGTGGCCTTCAAAAAGTTGACGACTTTACATGTTTCGACATTACAACTTCATCCTCAGGATTTCGTTGTAACGTCGAAACATGTAGAGTCGTCAACCTTTTGAAGGCCACAGATAGGCCTAAATAAAATGTTTTTAATTGTGTACTAGTTTAACGTTGAATATTATTTATGATTTTAACTTTATTCACAAGTGCCAAAATACTATAATTATCTCCTGATTTATTCTATCACAATATGAAATTATTCTATTGACAGGGTAAGTGCTTCTGTAACTTACTGTTTGGTTCATCAGGTCTGTGCAGTGATCGGAACATAGATTTGTACCAGTCACTAGCATGTTCGTTTTTCACATTCTAAAAACCCAAAACAAGTAAGATTAACATCAGAAATTTTCAAATATATATTAAAGGAAGAAAAATCTCAGGTATAAAGTTACATCTAGCTAAGGAAACACTATATGAAAATACTAATTATTATATTAAATGTGTAACATATTAGTTTCATTAAGTTAGCTAATTAACAGGATGTAAATGGCATTATCTACATAAGTTATGAATGACAAGAGATCCAGAAGGTTTATAAAAACTAAAATATGATCATCCAACTGTTTACTTACTGTTCGAAGTCCAACTGGAATTCCTTCTTCTAAAGGACCAATAAATGTATATTTTGATGGAGCTTTGATATTTGCTGTATTTGAGGTGACATCTTGAACTGGCATTGCAAAATAACCATCAGTATTTAATTTGTCTTCTTCCACCATAAACACTACATTGCTTGGAAGATCTTCTTCTGTAGAAACAAAAGTAACTTAAACAATATAAAGAAATACAGTGTTGCGTTCACTGCACCTCTACAAAGCCTTTTTTCTCCCATAAGAAACACAATCAAATCAAGAAATTAAATATTCTTATCCATCACTAATGCATCTCTGATAGATCAACCCTTCTTTTGTATCAAACAATAAAGGACAAAATTATGAAACGAAAACTCCTGAACTCTGAATAATGCAATACGGGTAAGCCATGTTATTTTATTTTTATAGGAAGTAGAATCAAATATAAAAATCAACATTTCTAATATATTTTTACTGTATTTCTTCTAAGCTTTCTTTCTGTTGTTTGAAACACAATAAAACAGAAAATAATTATCTAATGATCTTTATTTTAAGTTACCAAAAGGGGAAAAAAAAAGAGAAAAATACAAATGATATTGAAAAAAAAATTGCATTTAGATCAATGACATTTTTAGAAAATATCATTTCATAAATGTCTGTACATAGTTTACAAAGTCTGATTAGGTAGTTCAGCTCATGAATTTCTTAAGAAACAGTTGATTTATAATTTACTTTTAATATATGGCCTGCTTTCATAATATTGGTTAATGAATGATGTTCTCTCAGTTTGTTAATGAACAGTAATATTGACTCTAGAAACATTCTTCCATGAAACTGTTAGGAAGTAGTTATTTCATAGTTTATTTTTAATGGAGAATCCATCTTGGCAATAGTAAGTGAAATGTGGAATCATTGTTATTTTTCATTTACTATGCAGGCATTCTACCTGTACAAGAAATATGACGTTTTACAAAAATAATATGAGGTTTTTAAAAGTGGTTCAACTTATGTAGCTGATATTAAATTGATAACATGCAGTTGTTGCATCCTTTTTCCCCTGTGCTCAATGTATACACATACCTATTAAAAAGTGTTATAGAAATATGAAATGAGGGAAGGCTAATTGGTTTCGATAATTAAATTGATAACATGCAGTTGTTGCATCTTTTTCCCCTGTGCTCAATGTATACACATACCTATTAAAAAGTGTTATAGAAATATGAAATGAGGGAAGGCTAATTGGTTTCGATTTTCATTGACGGATGTATAAAAATGGTGCAGCATGAAAGCATTCATCATTTCCAGTAATCTTATGATACAAATGTAGGGGAAGTAATAAGGATCTCAAATTATAGGATGTAATATAGCAGAAGTATGAAAATAAGAAATAGAGGAGTGAAAGTCCTGACTTGGTTTGCTAAGTACCTTTCAGTAAATTAATGATGAGCTAAAAATTTCAAAACTGAAGTAAAAGTTGTTGTGTAATTTAAGTTGTTTTCTGATGTTATGTTCCTTCTAAAGGAAAATTATCTCGATTGTCTACCATAAAAGAAAATTAGCATATTACTGTATTTTACAGAAAAACAAGGCCTGTCATTAATATTTAAGTTATTAACAAAATAAACTTAACAAAATATACATTTATTTAACTTATCGTAAAAAGTGTGCAAAATATGACAGTTTTAGATCATAGATTCTTGATATATATATATATTGCAAATAGTTCATGTGACACAAGTAAAATAACCAATCAAATATTATCACAATATACAAATAATACAGTTATGAACCATTCATTTACAAGCAGATTTATTCCAAATCGTCCAATCACAGTAATCCTCTCTTATGAAAGGTCAATTATAATGACAAACTGTATTACAGTTGTTATGCTGTCAAGTTCATAGAACATCTAAAAATAAGTTGTTAAAAATATATTAAATCATTATATATAGAAAGAATATAATGTTTTCACCTCTTTAATAAATAAAAATAGAAGAAATATGCCCCCATTAATATTATACTGTATTTTTAAGTAACCCAATTAGATGATTTAGTACCTGTCCACAAGATTGAGGTAGATTTTCTGTGTACCAGTGCACTTTTGACCTTCAAAAGTTAATACATTGTATGTAGTACTTCTTTTATAAGTTTGGTCAAACTCAGTACGTCAAATCTTGAGAAACCCATGTCTACAAGATTGGGACAGACAGATGAACAATGGATGGACAGGGGTAAATCAATATGCCCTGATCTGCAATGTTTCACATTGGGGGCATAATCAAAAATATTTATCTGAATCTTTAGTGTACATAGATCTTAATCTACTAGCCATAATCTTTTATAAATATGTAGAAGAAAACTGTTTTGAATTTCATGAATTATTAACTGTTCTTAATCCTTAAAACCAAAATACACATGATAAATAGTAACTAATTAGATTTTAACAGTAATCTTTATTGCAATTACCAACAAAAAGTACCTTTTACATATAGTCACTCAAAAGTGCTCAAAATATAAGTAAGTTATCACTTAAAAATTAAGCAGCTTTTTGGAAATACAGATCTAACTTAATTCTCTGTTTGATAGAATATTTGGCTTCAAATATTTTTACTAGAGATATTTCCCAACAATATTTTAATCTGCAGGTAAGTTTTTTCATATATCCAAGTTTAGATTGTGAGAACAGATTTACTTTAAAAGTTTTTTTGATTCTTTATGACAAAAGTTATTCTTCCTGAATGTCTAACCTAAATTTTTAACATTCAAAATGTCTTATTTATGCATAATTTTCATATAATCTTAAACAAATTCAAGTCATCAGTAAACCAATACACAATTTTGTGTTTTGTTAAACATTTTTAGAACAATCTTTCATCTATATCAACACAGTAATTCATTAAATACCTACATCTCCAGAATCTATAACTTCAAAGTTTGTCTGATACTCTAGCTATTGTGAACACATTCATTTCAATGGTAATTAGTTCAGTAATCCTCCTTTATAATCCTCTCATGGTATATGTACAAAGTATTATAAAAAACAATCTGAAAAAAGTTTGAAGTAATGATATTAAAATATTCTTTAGGTTTCTTCTAGTACGACCACTAAGTTAAAACCTATTATTTCAATTCTTTCAATCATATAAAATAATTTATTCTCTAGAAACATAAATATTATTTTTATATAAGGTTTCTTGTAATTTAATTCATTATTATAACACATGTTCCAGGTTTTAATCATGAGATGAAAATTTCATTTTACCTCTTTGTTTATAACATAAGGAGTCTACTAGGTTCTCAGAGGAAGGTTCACATTCATTCGTCAATGACTTTAATAAATTTGAAGAATTTCTTATATCATTTTCCCTGTTTGGTTTTGAATCTTCAGGGAGTTTTGAATAAACAGTGCTAATCAAAGTTGAATTTGGGGAGTTTTGGGAAGTCTTCCATGCAGAAGTACCTTCTGGTATGAGGGATTTTTGTTGCATATCCTATAAAATCAGTAAAACAATATATTAAAATATTTTTCAACAATGAGAGATGATATATATAAAATATGATGTTTTCAACTCTTTCATAAATACAGAATAGAAACAAGTGCAAAACCGTGTTTATGAAACATATATGCTCCCACTAATATCATACTGCATTTTTAAGTTCCCAACTTGATAATGTAATACTTTTCCACAAGACTGGGGTGGATTTTCTATATACCAGTGCCCTTATCACTTCTCCCTTGAACCACGACTTTCAGAAATTAAATTGGTCTAGAACTTTGTGTGTAGTGTAGACAATATCTATTGATACTGTAATGAAATGTCATGTTCACAAGGTTGGGAAAGCTTTTATACATACCAGTAATGTTCCAACATTGACCTTCAAAAGCCAACCACATACTAGACCTTTTTCTGTAGTAACTGTTTTATAAGTTTGGTCAAAATCCATTCATCCAACCTTGAGATATTCTATTGGTAAGAATGGGACAAACAGATGGACAGGAGTAAACCAATAAGCCCTGCTCTGTGGTGCTTTGCAGTGAGGGTATCATTAGAAATATTTATTTGAATTTCTAGTGTGTATATATCTTAAGCACTTTAGTGGTTATTAGTATATAGGGATTACTCTATGATGGTTATAAATAACTGCTCAAGTTGAGTTATAACCTTATTTAAGCACCTAATTGCCATTATCGACATTATTAGCAGTGAGTTCAGTTTATAAGCGTATATTATTTCCATGTTTCATAAATAAGTTTTATTTCTGGTCACTAGATGGCAACACAAAATATTATATAACAACTGTTTGTGAATTTTCATTGCACAAACATGATATCTGCCAAAACAATTTCAGCAAAAATATGTAAGGAAAGGAAGAATAACCTAAATTAATATTCAAGGTACAAAGGAGATCATGTATTTATGCAACTGACAGATCTATGTACATGTTATTGATTTTTGTGTTTTAAAAACACCAGTTTCCTAATTATGAAAATAATACATTATATAGTGGTCTACTTTTCTTCAAATTTACAGTGGTGTCGAGCCTGGCAGCTGTATGTGTGTGTGTGTCCTTGGTATAGTACTATGACATGACCCTAGCACATGTAGTGAAGTTGGAAGATGAGAGTTCTGTAAATATGCCCTTAACGTGTGCAATGTATTGTAAAAGTACAAAATGTTAATAGTGTAGTACAGATAGAAATAAAATAAATTAATAAGATATGCATTTTTAAAAACAGTTTTAATGTTACTGATTTTTATATTGGACACAGGTTTTCCCTCTTTCTGCTTCATTTAAGGGAAGTCGAGTTGCATGTTTGCTATTGGAAATATATGCATATCCAATTCAGTAATAATGTACATAGTTTCAAATAACTAGTGCTTCATTTATTTAAGAAAGACTAAAAAAAATGGAAGATAACTTTTGAATACCGGATCTTTACCTGATGGTGACTTCCCATGTCTGACAAATCTTGGCAGGGCTCCGAAGCTATGAAATTGAGCACTCAATTCCTTGACGCATTATTGTTATTTTCACAAAACTATACTTTGTATTGATTGATTATCAATACACATTTAACAGACAGTTCCAGTTGCTATACTTGAAGCCTAAAACCTGCCTGTATTTTTCAACGCTCAATGACCTTTTATATAGTAATTCATATACACTGTATAATTTATATAATAAACAAAATGTTTATGGTTCAATAATATTCATGACTACTGTTTTTATAATTTTATTGATATAAGTACGCATACTTACAAGTTTTGATAGGCACAAATACAACTACATGTTATTCATTTTGTTCGTATCATGCAGTGAACCAAATGCTAAAAGTAAAAATTATGCATTTATACGTTTTTAGATTATTGGTTTCGAAAGTAGGTCTAATTACATATATATATGATAAAGATTGATTTTCTTCAAAACAGACTCGAAACCCCATAGGTCAATTACGCCTAAAGGTCTGATGTCACTGAGGGAAAGTGAAACACCCATAGCAATGTGTAAACGGTAAAACGTTAGAACATTTTATCTTTCAACCGCAAGTAAAGACGATATTGAAAAAAAAAATCATTAAGAATACGTCATCTGTTTGCAAGTGTTGATTATATTACTTAAGTAAAATGGCGGTTTTCAGTATTCCGTTACACATATCTTGTCAACATTGGCCCATCAGTTTATCAGGAAACGTCTACAAGTAATTAAACTTTGTATTGTTTTCATCATCTGTTAATTCCTCTTTGAAAGCAGTTCACTTCCGATTGCGCATGCGCAACGATACTGCTCAAATCATGGGAAAAAAGTATGAAACATGTTAAGTGCCATAAAAATATTAAACAAATATCTTTTCATTAATATGCATGCATAAATCTAATAAAATTACATTTACAATAAAAGCTTTAAAGTTAATTCATAAATTGCTACACTATCATTTTAGAATAATTTGATCTACTGTCTTTTCTTAGTTTTAAAAGGGTATTTTTACTTCAATAATTTTAATACAAAAGAAAAAAAAGGTTTTAAATTTTATGGACCCTTTGTGCTCCATGCTACGGTCTTTATCATAGTAAATAGTGGTGACTGCTTTTACCAGTAATACATTACGCTCATTTACAGAAGAACTCTATGGGTCGTCTTGAACTTTGAGTTTGAATATGATAATGGAAAACTTGAGTAATTAAAAGAAAATCGTGTAGGTTTTCAATGATTAATAATAATAGTACTAACATATGAAACAGTTTAGATAATTTAACTTTTAAAGGTAAGTAGTAATATATTCCATTTTACTTTTTACTACTCAGTTATATAATAGTAATACTCTACTACCTAAATGTACAACAACCTGCCATTGTCTTTGGGTATATAACTGCAATTTGTTTTCTAAATCACTTTACATTCGGTGAAATACAATTTTTTTTATTTAATCAGGTAAATTAATTAATGATGTTTATTGAAAGCAATTTTCAGTAATAGTGACGGTATGGAAATAGGCCTAATGAATATTATTAATATAACTAGTATTAGTACTAATGCAGCATCACCATTCAACGACTAGTGTTAAACTTTTTTTTTCTACATAAATTGAAAAAACTGGTTTAAAGTAATCTCATTCATAAAATAAAGTAAAAGCACATTAAAACAGTGAATGTGTACCTCCATTTTAGGATTTCTAGTTTGTTTAACATCTTCATCAAAGTCTAACTTGATACTTGTAAATGGCAGTTGTGAGGATGGCTTGATATCCTCTGTGAGTTTTTCTTGATCTCGTGCCTTGTGTTCAAATCCACCAGTTTCCACAGTAATAGACGATTGTCCGGGTTTCCAGACTATTTTACCAAAACGATTATATTAATATTGTTAAAACAAACGATTTAATTTATTTATTTCAAACTAGACGTTAAAACAGAAAAGAAATGCAAAACTAACTTCTATAATAAATTTAAAACTTAGAATGGTTTTTATGAGGAATAACTAACGAAATAAGCCAATTGAATAGTTATGAAAGGAAAACTACAACAACAAAACGGAAATATCATCAATAATATCAAATGTTCAGAGACCCCAAAATTGTGAGTACAGGTAAGTAATAGTCATAGCAAGTTCTAGTTTACTTCTGATTTAATAAAAAATGTGTACACGCACACACACGTTATTTTTCACGGTGTCTCATTAGGCCAGTCTGTACCTGCCTGTTTAGATTATAATTTAGAATAACTTATTTTTTGGTTTTGATAATAAGGTTAGAAAATAACGACCTTTATACCACTTCTGATAATTATAAAATAACTTTATATTTTAACCAACGCTTCGCCTTTGCGGCTTCATCAGGGTTAGTTTAAATTAGTATAAAGGTCGTTTTTTTCTAACATTTTTATCAAAATGTGCAAATCCTTCCAGTATGCACTGCAAATGTTGAAAGACAACAAAAATTATTTTTAGTTCAATTAAAATAGAACTGCAAAGCGTTAAACAAATACTAGGTCCAATTTTCTACATCCAGTAGAATGTTAGATATCTTTGGTTTACCCTGGAACTAGATAAGATTGATTCGAACTGGAGCTAGCTCCTCAAATGTGTGGGTTTCTTTAACGTTAGCTCAGATTATTAATGCCTGGGCACCCCAGTGGCATAGCGGCATGTCTACGGACTTACATAGCTAGAAACCGGATTTCGATACTCGTGGTGGGAAGAGCACAGATAGCCCACTGTGTAGCTTTTTGCTTAACTAAAAACAAACAAACAATTAATCCCTGGTTGGAAAATCTCATCAAAGTGAGTAAAAACGTGTCGTTTGAAAAATATTTGTAATTTGAGTTTACATCGAAGCAATTTTGAAATGAAACTGTGCACG
>NW_013666279.1:58766-66130 GCF_000517525.1 Limulus polyphemus
TATATATATATATATATATATATAGCTACATTAAAAACACAAATGGAAGATTCATATTTTCATCTACATTCCATAGTTGAGTACCATACTTAATGCATTTTGCTGTTTATCTGAATACGCAAAAACCACTTCACAGCCAGTATATAGAACGATCCCGATATTACAGCGATGCATAAGCAATTGTAATTGTTGTAGTTAAGCACACAGCTACTACACAAAGGGCTATCTGTACTCTTCCCACCACGGGTATCGAAACCCAGTTTCTAGCATTGTACGTCCGCAGACATACCACTGGGGGGGGGGGGGCATGCGTAAGTGGTGTTAATTTACAGCTCTATCAGTCCGAGCTTTCACTCCAGCAAAACAATAACACTATTCACCTAAAATCGGTTTGGCATAGATTGGCGGATAGAGTTTGATTCCCAATTACTGAACATTCTCGCCCTTTCAGCCGTGCGGGCGTTGTAATGTGTTGGTGAATCCCACTATTCGTTGGTAAAAGAGTAGCCCAAGAGTTGGCAATGGGCGGTGTTGACTGGGTACATTTCTTCTACTATATAACTGCTAAATTAAGGACGGCTAGCGCAAATAGTGCTCGAGTAGCTTTGCGCGATCTTCCAACCAAACCAATCATTTAAAGTCATTAAATGGTGAAATATAATTGGTGCGGACTTTCTGTTACAGTACCAACTATTAATGCATGAGAGTGTTTTACGTAAAAGCAGATTCATATTGAAAATAAAAAGTTTCGCAGTGGCTCAGCTATAAGTCTTCAGAGTTATAACGCTGAAAACCGGGTTTCGAAACCCGCGGAGCACAGTACAGATATCCCATTGTGTGTGTAGCTTTGTGCTTAACAACAAACAAAAAAGAGAAAAAAAAACTACACGTGGGAGCATGCAATAAAGGACTGTTATTAAGCGACGATTTATTTAAGACGAATAGTTTAAAATATAAGCCATTTGAGTGAGAATGATGTATAAAAATACTCTGAATAGTCATCATACACGTATATAATTGTAGTACAAACTTGCGCGCAGTTTTAAGTCTAGTAAAAGGTCATTATATATATATGAACTGTTTCTGAATGCTATAATAAGTGAATTGCTTCTTTTTTCAAATAAAATGTTATCTTTCCCTTTATAGTAAACGGAAGAGGGAAGAGTTTCGGGTTCTCTAACCTGTACCAAACCAAATATAGCCTGACACGTGTTTAATTCTTAAAATACACAAACCCTAGTCTTTATTATGGTCGGGGGGAAATTTATAAAAAAAACAACAACAAACAAACAAGCAACACAGAAATGGAATTCCTTTGTTGCTTATAAACAGTGGGGAAAAAAAATGTTGCTTCTGACTCTTAAAAAAGTTTGCCCATATAATGCTTGTTATTTTTTGACAGAATTTAACTATTATTTGTTTATTTAAAACATAAAAGTTTGTTCTTTGATTGGCTATCAATTTCTCGATGTAGAATCATCCTTAAATACAATTCAATTTTGTACAGTATGTTTTTTAAATACAAGAACAAGAGGGAATCCTCAATAGCCGCGGCATTTGAAATTCGTTTAGGCAGGATTAGAGTAAATTAATCTATGAATTCCCCCCCCCTTTTATTAGCTATATTTTATGTTCCAACAACACCAAGCATGGGGTCGCGTATACCCGATTTGATTTTATTACCCATCAGGATCCCTACCAGCAAATTGAAATTCTTTTAGGCAATTGGTTATCTGTGCTTTGTCAATCGCGAATATCGAGTGACAATTTTTAGCGTTATAAGGTAACGCTAAAAATTTACCGCTGATACACAAGGGGGGGGGAATAAGTACCAATGTCGTGACATTGTCTTGGAATAAGTAAATGTATAGAAATTAACCCTGGAGTTTGTTTGAAGTTAAGCACAAAGCTACACAATGGGCTCTCTGTGTTCTGCCCACCACGGGTATCGAAACCCGGTTTCTAGCGTTGTAAGTCTGCAGCCATACCGCTGTGCCACTGGGGGGCTAATCCTGGAGTGAGGTCTTGGCTTTCTTCGTCCTGAAGTACTCTGGAGAGCAAGTAGATTGAAATTTTTTCAGGCAGGATTAGAGTAAATTAATCTATGAGACCTTGGGCGTGATCAAATACACCAATCGAAATGGTTTGACCTCCTGAGTCCAAAACTGTAGTTAGATATCAAATCGGCATAGAGATGACGGAGCTATGGGCTAAAAGTTTGTACTAGGAAAAGAAAGAGCCATTCTATAAGCCGCTATGACTCGGCTAAAAATAAAAGTTGTCACACACAAATTGAACTTATGCGTACGCCACATAGAGGCAAATACACGCATTAAAAATTACATAGCAGATGCTAAGTTAAGAACTGATTAAAAGAAAGAAATCTTAAAGAAGCAGACTTTCTTTCTCATTTTTGACTACAACGTGGCCACCAGTTTTGTTTTAGAGAAACTGCAAAAAACAGGTCACTTAAAAGGTGAAAATGTATTGTTTTTCTGCTTTTTACTCAATACGTGAGATTTCAAAAATTTATGGTCTGTTTTCAGGTAACTCTTGTTAGATCTATGATAGTTTTTCAGTATATTCTAGGTTTATACAGAATCGCTTGTTAACATTTATATCTCTTGCTTCTATAGTTTAATGAATTATATTGAGATACTGGTAATTATGATATCGGACATTCTAAACAATACTTATTATAATGGGCTGATTGAAAAATGCTGACATGATAAATAAAACGAAAATCAAAGTATTTTCATATAAAAACAAACAAACAAGAAGAGGCTGAAAACAATGTTCTCAAGGTAGAACAAAATATTTCTTTTCTTCTAAAACATTCTTGGTAGCGCATAGGTTTTTAAAAGCCGATATTATAATTAGAACAAACGTATTTTAAATTCGCATATCTTTGAATGACTACAGAGTTATGTAGATAAACTTTCTGTCTGATGAAGGAATAAAATTTAATCGAGCCAAAAAAAGCTCAGGAGTTTACTGATAAGAGTCAGTTTTTAAGAATTATTCGATGTACAAATTGCAATACAAAGAAACGTTAAAAGATGCAGGGGTCTCCTACGGACTTGGATATTCTGTATAACACAATTGTTTTAGTATATAAGAAGAGAATGAAGATATAATGTGATGATTTTGAATTTTGTTAAGATGATCTTACCTCTGAAATTGACTTAAGAAAACTACTTTGTTCATAGATAAATCATCAATGTATAATTAAACCACGAAAGGTTACCTTACTGTCACTTTAAAGAAAGTGGTCACAAAGGATAGTATACGGTATAATAACGTGCATATACAGTAAAACATTTTCATCTCTTCCACAAGGTTAAAGTTCAAACAACAATGTGCTATGTAATACAGTTAAGTCTAAACTCTTCAACCCCTTATAACTGCCTTTAATATTAATGATTTACCTGTGCATATTTACTAAAATTATCTGAGCTGATCAAACTTGTTTTATATTCTTTAAATACAATACTTATCAAAATAAGAAACAAGATGATCTGATGAAATTACACTAAGAATATAGGTGGTGCTTGGGTATATTTGATTTACCATGTTTTTCACCTGTTCTTCACGTTACAGAACTGAGCACGCGTTATAAATGGTCAGTAGGAATTACGTATCACTTATATAACTGTCAATTCAGAGGTAAATAGTCATTTACATGTCTCCTCGTGGGTCAGCGGTAAGTACGAACTTACAACTCTAAAATTCGGGGTTCGATTCCCCGCAGTGGACAAAATAAACAGTTGTCTCTACAGTGATTAGGTAGACGTAAGAAATCAGAGTAGCTGATTTTGGATCTTAAATATAAATATAATTATTAAACCCAAGAGATACATATATTTAATAACTTATGCTTACCAACTTTTGGACCTGTAGCTTTAAACGTAGGACCAGTAGGGACTCCCGAGAAATTACCTGAAACAGACATGTTAAAATACAGGAAATATCCAGACAAGTAGAGAGATCGACCAATGAGCTGTTGTTTTCCCGGAAGAAGAACCGAAATGATGTTCCTTGTCTCTGAGCGAAAGGTACCGATTAAATTATTTATTTGGAATGAGACAGACTTTATTAACCTTGCTCAACGCAACGGTTGTCTTTCTGTAGTTATTATAATAAACAGCCTTCTTGGGTGGAGGTATGTTTACAAACTTCTTTTTTCAACTTCTCAACGTTGTTGGAAAGAGAAAAAAAGTTCAGAGAACAACTAAAAACGTTAAATAACTGTAGAGTTTGACAAGCGCCGAGGGACACAATAATCTAACGTATATAGTTATATGAAAGTTATATTTCCTCTATAACTTGTACGTGGAAAATCCAAGGCTGCCAGCGACAGCCAGGTAGTTGAGAATAAGTCACTGGTTTATGGCTGAAAGTTTACGGGCTCGGGAGATATCTGCTATATTTAACCTTCGACTGTATTCTTCCCGACTTCAGTGACCGCGCTTGCTCTAATCTAACGCACCTATCTCGAACGCAGGCTGTTTTCCGCAACGTTGCTCCTGTTATTTATTCTCTTATATTTCCGAGAAAAATCAGTGCTAGTTCCTAAAAAAAGTTACATCCTGAACCGCAAAGAAAAAAAAAAAGTGGAATACAAGCCTGACGCAGGAAAAAACAAACAAACTGTAAAATAAAAAAAAATATCTTTTTATAATGCGCAAAGTTAAAACAAACGCACAATTTCATAAAATAAGTAAGAAGTTCCACGTTTAATTATGCCCAATAATTTATTGTATAAAGTTAAAAGCAAAATATGCAATTAAAGTTCCACATGTTTGGTTGGAAACAAGAGGGAATCCTCAATAGCCGCGGCTGTAATTAGATATCAATTCGGTCAAGAGGTGGAGCTATGAGCTAACTTTGTACTTGAAAACAACAACAACAACTCAGAGCCATTCTATGAGCCATTATGCCGCGGCTAGAAATTCCACCATCTTTAGGAGACCAGAAGAAACGGGGAATTTTATTTTTTATACAAGCAAGTGTATAATCTGTACACAAAACGGTCATATAATATATTACACGCACAATTCCATAAAAATAAAATATGTTATTATTAAAACGTCCCGTCCATCCTGTGGATCAGTGTATGTTTTGTAATATTAGGGTTTTCCTGAAACAGAGAGAGACACTGAAGATGAGACATGATTGAAATCCACAACAATGCTTAGCTGGCAGATGTTTTCAGTACCATTTTTTCATTTCTTCATCCTCTGAAAACTATACCTAAACTGAGAAAATAAATATTTTCGTTTAAAGTCACACGCGAAAAATGTTAAGATGTTACTCATTTAGGTAACAGTTAGTAAGTAAGCTCGATAATTATGTCTTGCATATACAATTTTAATCACAACAATAATCCTGAAAGTGTAAATTCTGAAAAAAATTGTTTATCATACATTTACTTGTATTGTTTACGCCACCACGTATCACTAAACGTATCACCCCTATCACGGAAAATTGAAACTCTCTCTATCACTAACAAATGAATGGACACGAGACAGAAGCAAGTCCCCCTGCTGGGACAGCAGTACGTCGACTGACTAATGACATTAAAAACCGAAGCTCGATTTCCCGCAGTGGACACAACAGATAGCCAAATCTGGCTTTGTTCAACAACAACAACAAAAAAAAAAAAGAAAGAAAAAGAATGAAATAAAAATTACAAGGATTATGTATTTGTTAAATAACACGTGATAAGTGTTCACACTTATTTTCAGAGCGTTTAGATACACGAGGGCTATCTGCGTTTGCCGTCCCTAAGTTAGCAGTGAAAGACTAGAGGGAAGGCAGCTAGTCATCATCACCCGCTGCCAACTCTTGGCCTACTCTTTTAACAACGAATAAAGGGATTAATCGTCACATTATAACGCCTCCACGGCTGAAAGGGCGAGCATGTTTGGTGGGACGGGGACTCGAACCCGCGACCCTCAGCTTGCGAGTCAAACACCTTAACCACCTGGCCATGCAACGCCAATTTGTTAATGATTTTAATATAACATTCACATTGTGATAACACGCTTATGATTATATTTTTACAGCTCAAGATCCACCATCACCGAGTTCTTCTGGGTCTCGTGCGACGACCATTGTCGTAAACACTTCCCGTAAATCATCTTCTACTGAAGATAAAGGAGGTGATGGTCATTCTCTGGCCTCGATGATGAGCCCAAAGTTGGAAACACCGACTGATCAAAGTGAGATGTTTAACTGTCTGGTGTGAATAGTTTGCGCGAAATTCAAACCATTAACAAATTTTACAAGCTGCATAAATACCGTAGATATCTAATAATACGAAAAGATTATCGTTGTATTAATATAATTAATTTTGACTTTCCTAAATATTACAGCTTTTAGATATGGAGTCAAAATAGGTATTTGTAGCTTGAGGAAATAATCTCAACACTATGACTCCATGTCTAAAAGCTGTAATACTTAGTAGAGCCAAAATAGGGATTTGCAGCTTGTGGAAATAATGTCAACACCATGTCTCAAACCTCAAGCTTCGTTGTCTACTGTTTTTGCGATTACATTTTCATCTTTAAGCTATCTGTCTTGCTTCTGTACTTTTTGACGAACCACATTCCTCCTTTTTAAATTAACATTTATGCACTCCGAAGAAACGATAGACAGACAAAACGTATTATGTTATTGTGTTTTTTGTATCACTAAACAACAAAATATGTTATCCACTCGTCGTCCACCGCGGAGAATCGTACTCTGGTGTTTAGTAATGTGAGACCGTAAACTTCGAGCTGACTAAGAGCGGGGGATTATTAAAAGAAAATTGGCTGCCAAGTAGATTTTTATGAGTCATAATACCTGTTCATCATAAACACAGGAAGTATACAAATAGAAGTACACGTTTTAAAATATAATAATTTAAATACAAAGGCAGATAAAGATGTGATAAAGTCGATGTTGGTCTAAAAACCATTAAATTTTATCCCATCTCGCCACTCTTGGCCTAAACCAAGATTCAAGAGCTTGTTAATAGATTGTGTCACAACAATGACTTTTCATCAACAACGGCTCATTGTATAAACTATAAAACCTGAAAATGTCAAATGTAAATTTTCAAATCAACGTGAAGAGCTTCTAGTTGTGTAAAATATAGCACATGAATGGCATAGTTTTTTGTCCTTTTACTCCACACATGAATGGCATAGTTTTTTGTCCTTTTACTCCACACATGAATGGCATAATTTTTTGTCCTTTTACTCCACACATGAATGGCATAGTTTTTTGTCCTTTTACTCCACACATGAATGGCATAGTTTTTGTCCTTTTACTCCACACATGAATGGCATAATTTTTTGTCCTTTTACTCCACACAT
>NW_013666279.1:66967-67973 GCF_000517525.1 Limulus polyphemus
CCTCTTCCTCCCTCCGTCCTTTGCTGGTGTTGTTATTTGTTCTGGAGCTGTTTCTACACCATTATAATTTACCGTTAAATGCTAGACAGTTCTAATAATACATTAACCACTGACAAGACCATGTTCATTCATGTACCCAGGTAGCATTTTGTACTGTACATACCTCTCTTAGTTTGGTGTGTATAGTCTTACACATTGCAAACAGTTCCATATATTGCAACACATTCACTTGTTAATATATCACCAGTACTGGTTTTTTTAATACTCTGCTAATATACTATCCTGTTGCTACACTTACTGTACGTATAAATTGGAGAGAGGAATTTAGAGTTTCATCATGTATGATATAACGGTCTAACGAACGTAGTAATTACCTCCACCACCGAATGTGGACGGAGGTTGTTTTCAATCCCGTGTGTGTTTGTCATTAAAATTTCTCAAAAACGGCTGAATGAATTTGGACGAAATTTGGCACACAACTGGACTATGACCCAACTTAGAAGCGATTAGTTTTTGGAGGGTCAAGGTCACGGAAATCCAAAAATTCCATATATGTTAACCTTGGGATCGATTTTGACACTATTTTTGCTCTATAACTCAGTCAAAAATGAGTGGATTTTTGATGAAACTTGTTGGACATATGTAGAATATTGTTTCTTATTGTCCTGCCAAAAATGTTCCGTATCCGTTGATAACGACGGACACGTTTTCGTATTTTGTGAGAGCCAAATATGATCAACTCTGCGTGGCAGAGATATGCGCTCTACGGAGTGTCCTGCCCCTCGAGTTTGTTATTGTTGTGATTTTTCTGAAAATAGTTGATCTGAATCTGTCATAGAGTGGTTGCAAGTTCGCGTATTTATGTAGGAAGACCGAACTTGGGGTTTTTGGTATTTTGTAAGCAGCTGTAAGGACTGAATCTTGTAGCGTTTGTAGGGTTTTTGGTATTTTGTAAGCAGCTGTAAAGACTGAATCTTGTAGCGTTTGTAGGGTTTTGGTATTTGTA
>NW_013666279.1:68889-73508 GCF_000517525.1 Limulus polyphemus
ACTGAATCTTGTAGCGTTTGTAAGGTTTTTGGTATTTTGTAAGCAGCTGTAAGGACTGAATCTTGTAGCGTTTGTAGGGTTTTTGGTATTTTGTAAGCAGCTGTAAAGACTGAATCTTGTAGGGTTTTTGGTATTTTGTAAGCAGCTGTAAGGACTGAATCTTGTAGCGTTTGTAGGTTCTTTTTCAGACGTTTAGCATGTTAGGCCTATTCAACTAGTGGTCGTATGTATTGTTTCTAGGTATTAATGATGTATTGTGGTGGTGTTCCTGCGCAAGCCATCCCTAATTTAGAAGCGATAGACTAGAAGGAAGGCAGTTAGTTAACATCACCAACCGCCAACTGTTTGGTCACTCTTTTACTAACGAACAGTGGGATTAACCTTCACATTATAATACTCCCACGGCTGAAAGAGCGAGCATGTTTGGTGATGGGATTCGAATCATCAATCCGTAGATTGCCAGTCGAGTGCTTTAACCACCAAGCCATGCCTGGGCCTCTATAAGAATCGCTTCATGAGTTACATGTAATGTTTTTCTAGCTTAAACTATTACTTGTTATTTCTTAGTCTTGTCAAGAGGTAAGTTATAAAACGTTTCATAATATTCCAAAATAAAATATAACTTTTAAAAAATTCAAGAAGCTTAAAACTGCTATTGAAAATCGAAATCTGCTTTATTAAACGAATAATGTACTTTAAGATATAAAATGTATATATATATAGGCAAATAAACGTTTTAAATTTTAAAAATGCTCATTTCGAAACATCCTCGTACCATAGAATACTGATTATTTTAATTTTCACGTGTTTATTGTACACAGCCCGCTAGGTGTTGTCTTAGTATTTAGTTTATCAAATTGAAATTCTTTATGTATACAAGAATAAGCAAAAATCAAGGAGCTTTTTTTTTTTTGTCGGGGTTATATTTCAATAACGATCTAAGAGAAACAACTTCGTAAATTGTAAAGCGAATTAAATGTTCTATAGCTTTGTTCTCTGCTGCTGTTAGGGACATGAGTGTGCAGGTTTTCAAAGCAAATGAAGGCGGACTTACTTGTCACTTGTGCGACGTCGATTTTTCTTTTCATTTCAATCACTGCACTTGATTTAAACATACTTCTGATTGGCTGGTTTTCTTCTCTGCAAGAAAATACAATAGGATTTTCTTTTCAGTAAAATATATTAATTTGTAGTAGCATGAATAGCTTGTTATCAAAAACATTTTCTGTGCCGTATAACGAAAACCTGATATAACAGTCTACTAATTTAATTGTTGTTTTTTTATCTGTACATTTGTCTATCTATGTATAACTTGATTTTTTTTATAATCAGAGTGAACGTTTCTTTCTTTGTACTAACTATGTTTTAAATAAGATATGGCAAATGGCTCTAGATATTAAAATTATAAGTTTTTTTTTCTCCTTCTGCTTGATGGGAATACTTTGACACTGTTCATGTCATTTAACTAAATCTCATCTTATTATTAACAAAAACAGTTTGTGTAGTTGAATTACTTTTTATTGGATTCATCTAGAATTGACAGGCCACTCGGGGACTTCACGAAGTTGAAGATTATTTAAGAATAATACTGCTATACTGGTACTACTTCTACAGTAGTTTCTACACTCAAAACAACAGTTGTATTGAAGTTATTGGTTATTGAATAGTACTAATAACTTGCATTGTTTGTTGGTTTATTGTTAAACACAGAGCTACAAAATGGGCTATTTACGCTCTGCCCAGCGTGGGTATCGAAACCCGATTTTTAGCGTTAGCCCTCAGACCTAGTGCTGAGCCCCAGGGAGACTTATAATTATGTAAAAAAATAAAGCTTTTAATGCATCATTTTCAATGGTATAAATTACAAGCAAAACTATAAAGAGGACTCGAAGGAATTAAATATCTTCCCCTGTATTTATACTCGTTATGTTCAAATGTAAAGCATCAAAGGTATATATACAGAGCTAAATTCACTAAAAATTAATTATATTAATACAACGATAATCTTCTCGTATTATTAGATATCTACGGTATTTGTGCAGCTTGTAAAATTTGTTAATGATTTGAATTTCGCGCAAAGAAACACGAGGTCTATCTGCGCTAGCCGTTCCTAATTTAGCAGTGTAATGCTAGAGAGAAGGCAGTTAGTCATCACCACCCACTGCCAAATCTTGGGTTACTCATTTACCAACGATTAGTGGGATTAACCGTCACATTATAACGCCCCCACGGCTGAAAGGGCGAGCATATTTTAATGGGACGGGGATTCGAACCCGCGACCCTCAGATTGCGAGTCGAGCGCCCTAACCAGCTGGCTATGCCGGGCCTCCCCGTAACGGCCAGAGCGCATATAGCCCATTGTGTAGCTTTGCACTTAACAACAAAGAAAACGAAAAAAAGCAATACACATGGAAACAGATGCAGTAAGGAACTGCTGTATCATAGTTACGATTCTATGCTACCATTAAGCCTACTTTGACTTTGAGTACATGATAATATGAAATCCAAAACTTTTAAACTCACTAAACATGAAACCTGAAGAGGGACACTAATAGTTACTCGACATTGTTAATAATATTAACCCGATCTCAAGCGTCATCCATCCTCACAGGATTTCCCAACCCTCATTTCTTAATCACTTCATTCCCCCATAGATGATCAGATTCACTCTTACTTCATGATCTAGATTCGGTCTGATGTTCAAATTTCTAACATTATGGTAAAACGAGTTCATTTCTCACGATCTTTCATGTAACATCAAAAAACAATGATGACAGGTAACGACACCTATTGACGAAATAGTACAATTTCTTTGAAACATTATTATAATTCACAATAATAACAAAATGATACCTTCTCCAGAACAGAATCTCCTCTCTGAGCTGCTAAATACGTTTGTTTGTAGTTAAGCACAAAGCTACACAATGGGCTATCTGTGCTCTGCCCACCACGGGTATCGAAACCCGGTTTCTAGCGTTGTAAGTCCGCAGACATACCGCTGTGCCACGGGGGGGGGGGGCGAACTGCTAAATAACTTGAGTAATTGGCACAACTGTCACAAATTTGTAGTTGTATAGGAAAAAAAAAAGGTAGGGATAAGATTATTTTTCTGTGACAGGGCTGTTTGTTATTCTTTAACCAAATATAAATACAACGACGTATGGTTCCAGGTACCATATTTTGGGTTTAAAAATAGTAACACTTTTACGCAACTTACTTAGCTTAAACTGAACACTTACCTGCGAATTAACAAGTTCAAAGTATTTCCAGTACTTAGGATCAGACGGTGTATCTCGATTTCACTCAAGGAGGCTGCGCTGTGCCCATTAATTTCTTCTAAAACATCACCTTCCTTAACTCCTTGCAGCTCAGCTTTACCCCCTTTTATCAGCTGCAGACCATATCCAAAACAATCAATCAGCCACTTTTAGACACTTAAAAAACTGATGTTCAGTTTATTAAATATATATATCTACAAAAATGTTCGTATAATTTCTGGGAAACTGTAAAAGTGACTTTCTTTCTTAAGAAATGAAAAAGCTGACTGAAGTATTTGACTCATAATAAAGCAGCAGAAAAAATTATCTATAACTACAAAGATAGGCGTAGGAGTCCTCCCCCCCTCCAGGTTGCAATACAAACGGCCATTCGGGCAAATTTTCAGTCTTTGTTCGGGCAAAATTAGAATGAGAGAATATGGCGATTGGGGCAATTTTTTTACCTTCATTTGGTCAAACTTGTAGCTGAAGTTTCTTACTCATAACCTCATTCGGGCGAAAATTGTACAGTCCCCTCTGATCCCCCTCCATACGCCTATGACCCCTAAATTAAGTTTCTTTATCAAGTAACGTTTCGGCTTCTAGCCTTCATTGGAACTTACATCACCCAGATGTGAAAGTGCTTTGTTTGTTTGCTGTTAACCACATAGTTACACAATAAACTATCCGTGCTCTGCCCATTGCAGGTATCAAACACGAATTTTAGCTTATCACTGAGCCACCGGGGGGCCGTAAAGTTACTTGAAAGCATGTAAAAGGGATATCTGGGAAAAATGTCAAAATATAAATATGTATTGTTTGTTTTTAATTATGCACAAAGCTACACAAGGGCTATCTGTGCTCTGCCCACCACGGGTATCGAAACCCGGTTTCTAGCGTTGTAAGTCCGCAGACATACCGCTGTGCCACTGGGGGCCAAATATATGTATTATTCTACGTCAATAATGTGTAATCTAAATATGGCTTTGAGAGTGTATAACTTTGTTAATGTTTCGGACTACAAATTGACCATTAGTTGAAAGAAACCAAATATTTTTAATCAGAAAATAATTGTAGAATTTAAATCATACACTCAGAAGTATATCGATACCCATGGTGGACAGAGCACAGATAGCCCATTGTGTAGCTTTGTGGTTAACTACAAACAAACAAACAATTAAAAGTACATAGTTTTGCTGTCTAACACCACTTTTTAAATAATACATTGCCACATGATCTTTATAGTTAAAGTAAAAAAGTAAATAGAATACAATCTTTCAAGTGTTTGTTTGTTTTTTGAATTTCGCGCAAAGCTACACGAGGGCTATCTGCCCTAGCCGTCCCTACTTTAGCAGTGTAAGA
>NW_013666279.1:73518-75307 GCF_000517525.1 Limulus polyphemus
TTATAACGCCTCCTACGGCTGAAAGGGCGAGCATATTTGGTGTGAGAGGGATTCGAACCCGCGACCCTCAGATTGCGAGTCGAGTGCCTTATCCACCTGGCCATCTTTCAAGTGATTTAACGCAGTGGAATTCATTATATATGCGAGAAGGAGGTGTAATTTCAGTAATGTTAGTCTGTATGGGGCAGCAGGTGCTTGTGTTGTCACTCTCCCCCCCTCTCAGTGTTAAATGTTAAACATCCTCTTACTCCACTGCCCCACTATATTTGGTTCGTTTACATGCAGTTAAACAATTAATTACAAAATATTATAGGGTGTACCTAATCTTTTAAAAGAGATGTAACTGGGCGGCGCCAAAGCGAACCTAGCTTATACTACAACCTGTAAAGACAATCAAAGACAGGATTCTGTGGTACCTAAAATTATATTTTTTTTTCAGATTAAAACTTCACACTATTTGAAGCCAGTGAAATAGACTTATATTTACTTGGTTTGGATTTTGGTTTACTCCGAAAATACAGCTCTTGTTTTTTTTTACTCTGTAATCAGAGTTCTGATCATAATGTTTGACAAACTGTATTTATTACGTTTGAAAAGATAAATATTATTTACTTCATCTTGGAGGGCAGTAAAATAAAACAAAATAACGAGTTCGTTTATTCTTTTTTTATTTCTTTTAGGAATCGAATTAACAAAACAAACTACAAACTGACACGTCCCCTCGTGGGTCAGCAGTAAGCTTACGGACTTACAATACTACTAAAATCCGGTGTTCGATTCCCTGCGGTGGATACAGCAGATAGCCCAATGTGGCTTTGCTCTAAAACAAACAAACATGTTAACCCCCCACAAGAAGGTGCTAATAAAGCACGAGAAACCTTTAACACTAGATAAAACAAGTGCTCTCTCACCACACTTTTCTTGCAAGGTAATTGTATATATAAGACTGCGGGAAATATTCTCCACTAGTATCAATGTAATACAGGATGTTCTTGACTTGGTTTGCAAAGATAATCTGAAAACGGGGAAAACGTATACCACATACAAATGATAAATTATAAACAGATGTTTATAATGTTCACAACGCTACGGACCGAGACACCCTTCCTTTGGTGATAAAAGGAAGTTTATGTTTGTGGACAAAACGATTTTCATAAATATACTCCAAACTTACAGGTTTATTTTTTCGGTTGCAACAAATTATATATACAAAATTTATATTAACTATTATTTAGTACATTCCTTCACTATTGCAAATGGACACAGAACTCCCTCTATACAGAAGCAAAAACAATGGTAATAGAGGTATGATCTTTACAATCTTAAGACATCACTGTTTTTACAGTTCCCTTTTTTTTGTGGGGGGGGGGGAAGGAGGTACACGGAACGAGTCAATTCCTGATTAATTATGAACACAGGAAACTTTTTTTTTCTATTCACGTATTAAGTAACAGTGATACACTTGCCTGATCTATTTTTAAGATATTTGTCTATATGGCGTAGGGTTGGTTCAAGAGAGTCTGAAGATGGAATAAGTTTTAAAAGAACTGTTACCTTTGTAGCAAGTTTTGTCCAAGCGCAAATTTATATTAAGTTAAGACATGTACAGATTTGAATTTAATCCCGTTTAATGAGTGTAAAATGAAAAAGAAAAGTTCATTCATAAACAATGGTTAATAAGAACAATCAACTATAGTTTCTGATTCATAAACAATGGTTAATAAGAACAATCAACTATAGTTTCTGATTCATAAACAATGGTTAATAAGAACAATCAACTGTAGTTTCT
>NW_013666279.1:75404-95098 GCF_000517525.1 Limulus polyphemus
CATAAACAATGGTTAATAAGAACAATCAACTGTAGTTCCTGATTCATAAACAGTGGTCAATAAGAACAATCAACTGTATTCCTGATTCATAAACATTGGTTAATAAGAACAATCAACTAAAGTTCATAAACAATGGTCAATAAGAACAATCAACTGTAGTTCCTGATTCATAAACAATGGTTAATAAGAACAATCAACTGTAGTTCCTGATTCATAAACAGTGGTTAATAAGAACAATCAACTGTAATTCCTGATTCATAAACAGTGGTTAATAAGAACAATCAACTATAGTTCCTGATATTGACGAAAAAATGTTGTGCATATTTTTGTATAGGGGGCAGGAGAGTGCCCCGTTGATTGCGTAGCTGACATATGGCAATAGCCGGCATGTTATGCAAGCGAAATGGATTGGTTTGTTTGAATTTCGCGCAAAGCTACACGAGGGCTATCTGCGCTAGCCGTCCTTAATTTAGCAGTGAAATACTAGAGGGAAGGCAGCTAGTCAACACCACCGACTACAAACTCTTGGGCGACTCTTTTAGAAACGAAAAGTTCGAATTGACCGTAGCATTATAACGCCCCACAGCTGAAAGGGCCAGCATATGTGGTGATGGGATTCGAATCGCAACCCCAGATTGCGAGTTGAGCGCCCCATCCACTAGGCCATGGCAAGCCCAAATCATAAATAGAATTACAAGAACTAATCATTAAAAATTTAAGCTCTTTACCTTTAGTTCTATACTAGTGCCATCTGTGTCAAATAAACATATTATAGGATATCATACTATTTAATAATAGTTATTTCTAGAAGAACCAAACACTAAAAAATTGAGGTACTTCATTTGAAGACATATTTCACTTTTAGTTGTTTTCCCGAAAGGGAGCCGAAGTCTGCCTGGAAGGGCAACTTGTTTAAACCACTCGAACCACTATACAGTAGTGTGTTGTCTGTCACTCTGTCAGTAGATACTAAAATGACTTCACATAAGCGACGCTTAGCATTGCAGTTTGCACGTTTTGTGACGTCACTAAAACGTACGCATGCCATGAATTACGAAAAGAATTATACAGTCTGTAGGCTAAAACACAAATGAGATGCTTAAAAAGCAAGAAATAAAAATATTTGTTACTCTTAATTTTAGTTATATTTACTCTTGAAACAGAACATTTTCGGGGACCCTGCGCAGGTACACATAGTATACTAGAACCACCTGTGCTGTACTTTCAATCGTCACGAAGTATAAAAAAACGGTCACTAAAATACTGATAAAACAAACTAATTTACTAAATATGTTTTCATTTTTTAAACTAGCATGAGCAGGGCACAAAATTGCCTAATTATTAATTGCCTAATAATTAGTGTTTTCACAGAAGAAATATTTTATTTATGTTACAGAAACTTAAATGAGCGAAGCCTCATAACTTAAAAACGAGAGAGATTAGGTTCCACGCATTTATTAACGGAATTCTTTAGGAATTTGGTATTCCTTGTTCTTGTACGCGTGTTGAATACCCATGACAGCTGAAATAGTCGTATCATTTACACGTCGCGCCATCTACCTAATTTTGCGTGTAACGATAATTTGACTTCGCGTTCTAGCTGGTAATTAAGTCACGCAACGAACAAGTAATAATTTTGTGCTAATCAATATCGTTTTGAAACGAGTGCTAGACGAAACGCGAATAAATTTCAATCCAATGATTTAATAGGAAGTATGATTACTGTAAGAAAGGTGGAGCTCTGTCAAATATTTCAGGGTTTTGGCATCTGTTTAACTACGCCTGAGGGCCCGGCATGGCCAGGTGGTTAGGACGCTCGATTCACAATCTGCGGGTCGCGAGTTCGCATCCCCGTCCCACCAAACATGCTCGCCCTTTCAGCCATGGGGGCGTTATAATGTGACGGTCAATCCCACTATTCGTTGGTAAAAGAGTATCCCAAGAGTTGGCGGTGGGTGGTGATGACTAGCTGCCTTCCCTCTAGCCTTACACTGCTAAATTAGGGACGGCTAGCGCAGATAGCCCTCGTGTAGCTTTGCGCGAAATTCAAAACAAACAAACAAACTACGCCTGTTTTTGTTTTTGATCTCTTACATTGACCTTGTGTGTGTTAAGGATGTAACAAGATCTGTTACTACTTCCGTAAGTGGGCGTGGATTATAAATTATTTTTACATACATATACACTTAAAGATACACAAGGTCGCCCAAAGTAGTTAAAATCATGTTTTCCCGCCAAAGAAAACAATTTAGCGACTTTTTACACTAGTATTTATTATACTGAAAGTAAAACACGAAATCACGATGGTGAGTTCTTGAAGCTCCTGAAGTCAAAGGTTCAAGCCTCTTGAAGAGATTAAACACTTTACGAACTTTTTCAACAACCGCCGTATTCAAATACTAGACACTTACCAATGTAACTGTCATTGAGTCCACACAGATGCAATAAACTGGAATGGAGCATTTCAGCGTGTTTCCCATTGTACCACAACTTTTGTTTTTTGTTTGAGTCCCGAGGTCGTCTATGACCGTTGGGGCACCTTAGATGCTGATGTACCATCGGTGATTCTCGGGCAGATTTAACTGGTGGCGCCCATCTTTTCTCCAGTTAATTGTCTTTAATTTATTAGTGAAAGAGTAGAAGGAAGGCAGCTAGTCAACATCACTCGCCGCCAACTCTTGGGCTTCTCTTTTACTAACGTCACATTATAATGTCTCCATGGCTGAAAGGGCGAGCATGTTCAGCGATGGCGATTCGAACCCGTAACCAGCAGATTGTGTGTCAAGCACTCTAACCATTAGGCCACACCTGAACAACTTTTTATTCGGCCTTACACCCATCCTTTTAATGGCGGACCGGACGATGCCTAGTGGTTAGCAATGCTGGACTGTGAATTGGAGGGTTCTATGTTCGCGTCCTATTGCCACAAAAAAAAAAGGTTCTTCAGACTGTGAATCGAACTTTTCTCTGTTCGCGTCCTATTGCCACAAAAAACAACAACAACAACTGTTCTTCAAACTTTGGGGCCGTGGACGCGATATATTAACGAGTGACAATCATATCTCACTATTCGGGTTTATAACGCACCAACGGTTCCCAAGCGCGGATCGCGTTTTTGCGGCTGCGGGTCGCGAACCACTTGGCCCATATTCTGAAGGAAGTATCAGAATGTATTTTGAAAAAATTCCAGAAGCGCGGACCCACGATTTCACGTAAAATTGGACACTCCAAAGTTCTATATCAGGTAGAACATGTTTATCCCCCACTTTTGGTTTTTTGTTTAAAATATAAAATATAAGCAAATTAGGCTTACCTGCCACTCAGCTTTTCCAAAAGAAATAATTTTATTATATCAGTTTTCCCTCATTACTCCATTTCTACACACCCATACAATAAGGGAAAACGGTGCTTCTGTCACCCCTATCAACAGGGGTATGAAAAAAACAAGACAAAAATTAAAACCAATTTTTAAGCTTAATATGAAATGTTCAAAAATGTACTTAATAACAATGGGGACCTGTCTAATACTCCGAAATATAAAAAGTTAAACTTACGAGTAACTTTTCTAAATGCAATATAGTATGTAAAGCACAACATGTCGAAATGTTCGGAAATGTATTTCTGTTTCATTTAGTCTGGTGGTTAAAACGCTCGACTTGCAATCCACGAGTCGTGGAATCGAATCCCGTCGCCGAAAAGGCTTGCCCTTTTAGCCGTGGATATGTTCTAATGTGATGATCAATCACAATATTCATTGGTAAAGAATAACCCAAGAATTGGCGGTTTTGGTTAAGCTGCCTTTACATTCAAAATTAAGAACGACTAGTGAAGATAGCCTTCGTGTAGCAACAAACAAACAAGTCATAATGTGGATACTGAAATCAGTTGAGTTTGTTTATTTTGTATTTTGCACAAAGCTACACGAGGGCTATCTGCGTTAGCCGTCCCTAATTTATCAGTGAAAGACTAGATAGAGGGAAGACAGCTAGTCATTACTGCCAACTAGTCTTTGACCATCACATTATAACGTCCCCACTACTGAAAGGACGAGTATGGGACGGGGATTCGAACCCGCGACCCTCAGATTGCGAATCAATCTCGCTAATCACCTGGCCATGCTGGGCCGATGGATTTAGTACGACCTGTGGCAAGATATACTATCGATCATATAGCTTGTATTTTAGATAGCTTAACGAGGACACAATTAACTAACAAAAATAATGAGACAACAACCTGTTCGAAACGTAAAGTTATGTGTAAGTTCAGTTGGAATTTTAGTCTTAAGTTAGAAAGATAACGCATAAATTAATTTTTTCGTAGATATATTCTGCAAAAATCTGCAATAAGAAGTTCAGAGTAAATACTTTTATTTCTCATATTCTGTTTTCTTAACCATCCGTGTTTTGTTAGACCTAGATGGAAAAAAATCGAGCATTTGAGCGTTTTTTTTCTTTTCCAAGAACACATAAAAAAGACTTTTATAACGTAATGAAATTAAAATTTCACATTTAATATTTAGGCAGATTTGAAAAAAAATGTATATATATATACATGTGTGTGCGTGTGTGTGTATATATATATTATGTGCCTATATGTTATTTAGGCACATAAACTATGACATCACACAATTTACATAAATACCCTCTTCTTACCGTCATGCGCAGAGTTCCAGTTCAAGTATTCCTATTATCATATAGAGGTTTTGCTGAATAATGTGTTGGGAAAGACTTAATGATACAGCTTACTAAACATTTTTTTTTTCCTTTCTTGACTGCCCCCCCCCCCAACACAAAGTGGCACAGCGGTAAGTCTGAAAAGCTTATAATGCTAAAAACCAGGTTTCGATACCCATTGTGTAGCTTTGTACTTAACTTCAACCAACCAACCAAACACATTTTCTTGAGTAATAGGATATAATTCACCAATTCCACTATTAGCCGCATCAGTGGAAAACAAACGAGCAAACTACATGTGTACGCTTCAGACTTGTGATGCAACTTAGTTCGTAAAAGGTGGAATAAAACGAATATTAAGTGATTTTAGCAGCAAGAGTTGAAGTGTTTAACTGGTAAATAACTTAGTTATTTATTACCAGGACTAAATACACAAGCCCCTCCCCCCCCGTGGCTCGAAGGCTTACCATGCTCAAAACCCGGGTTTCGATATCCGCGGTGGGCACATAACAGATAGCCCATCGTGTAGCTTTGGGCTTAGCAACAAACTAACACATATAAAATTGAATCTTCAACTTAAGTATTGTTTAGTTTTGTGCTTAACTTCAAACAAACAATCAAAACAATGCTATCGGGAACCAACGAGACGAATCATTATTGTATTTACCTAAAAGTTGATTATGTAACCTGAGTGATAATAATAATAAGAATGTTTTGAAATAAATATTACAATAATTTATAATGAGATCATAAAGAATGTTGTGAATAACTTTCACGATATGAGTTTGAAGATATTTATATGATAATATATATATATAATAGCCAAATGTCTGTCTGTCACGCTCTGTATCTCCTGAAATCGCAGAAAAATATTATATATCAAAATGCATATTTTAAAGAGTACACTACAAGAAAATTATTCATTTTTTTGCAATTTCTAAAATTTCAGATTGTTATCAACATCAATCTCTCCTTTGAAACTTCTTTATAGAAATGACAACTGCCAAAAAGTACTCAATTTGAAAGCGGTTTTTTCTTGCGCTCAGTAAAATGACAAGGAATTGTGGCATCCAGCGGAAAAAGTTTTCGCGGCTACTTAGCGAACCTGAGCGCTCTATTCTGCTGGATGCATCGAAGTCAAAACATATTTGCCAACAATTGCATCCCAGTTAGTCTCTTATGCTTAAAAACAAACGCAATGCAATTTTCCTTGTATAACGAATACATGGAATGACAAAAGTCGGTTGTAAACGGCCCACTAGACAATCATATTGCATATACGCTCTGATCAAAGAGATTGGTTTGACTGCACATTTTATATTTATTCGTCACTATTTGTAGGAAAATTACTGTTGAATTGGTTCCACAGGCATATGCTAGTATATACATAAAATTATGTGATTGGTGCTATGAACAAAGTATGAATTAGCTTTACCAAAATAACATATATACATATTCCAGAATAGATTTCATTATTCCCAATATTTTCGTGTCAAACATAAACAAATAATTACATTTTATAACAACTGAGTAAATATGTTGAGTTTTGCATTACTTCCGGTTTGTTTACAACGTGTTCGAAGGTATCAAAATTCTACTCATGTGCTTGACATCATTAGTCCGTATAGACTGTATTTGATAGTATAGAGATGCTTATCATTTAAAAAAAAATTGGTTAGTTTGTGAGGAATGTGCCTATCTGTTTGAAATGGTTAGTTAGTGTAGAATGTGTTCGAGAGTTTAGAAGTACTGTCCATCTCTTTTGAATGGTTGGTTCTTGTAATTCGTGTAGCTTGAGATAGTTATTTTTTCGTCTAGTTTTAAAAGATACGAATTTTGATTCATTCTAAACAAAGCTTGTTCTACTTTCAAAAGGAAATACAAAACATAACGACAAGTGGATTGTAAAACACATGTTAACGCGAATGATGAATTTTTACAGAAACTGATTAAAGCCAAAAACTCACCCGAAATTATCTAAATATTGAAGTGCTATGGAAATTCTCCACTTACTTTTAATTACAAAGTTACTTTTAAGACGATTTTCGGAAAATAACACTTATGCGTGACTCTTGCAAAAGGGATTTGATACACATCTTTTTTGCACAAACATCTGATTCTTAAAACACAACTGCACTACGGATCTTGTGCCAGATGTTGCATAAGCTGTCTCCAGAGATACAGGAAGTTGTAGGTTTATATTATGAGCAGAAGGAATAGCCGAAGAATCAACGGAAATTCTAGTTTGTAACGACCGGAAGAACATTATAAACATATAGACTAACTGGAAACCCACTCCCAAACATCCCTCCACACCATGGAAAAGATGAAATCCGTTATTGTAATAACAAGTACCTTAACCTCGCCATAGACATACTTATTAGTACAAAAAGTACTTTTCAACATTTAAGAACAGATAATCGTACCTTTAGAGTGAAGATACATTCCTAAAATTAAGACACTATAGGTACTAGCCCTGATGTCGGTAACTTTGTTACCGAAACTAGTTGGCTGTAACTAATAATAAAGGGTTTATCTTCCTTCTTGCCAGAAAAATGCAGGTTTTTGTGGGTTTTTTTACTCTTAATATAGTAGCACAACGTGTCTGATAAAATATTATACATTCCCAACACTCGAAAGTTATTTGTAAATAAATGTTTGTTATTAAACATTTAAACAATATGAGAATCTAAAGACAACAACAACAACAAAAAAGATAACTGAGGTTAGAGAAAATATGGGTTTAATAAAATTTGTCAGTGAAGAATAATTAAATACAGTTGTCTTGAAGTGAGTTGTAAAGTGCACGTTACCAGTATGACAATGGAATCTGAAAGTTACACATATTAAAACGTCGTATAATATTTTTTATGAGAAATCTAATCCTAAAAATATTCACTGTTTCAGAAGGTTTTATAAACAACTGAGGATTTTATTCGTTTGTTTCAGAATTTCATGCAAAGCTACACAAGAGATATGTTTGCACATGGCCATAGCCGTCCCTAATTTTGAGCTTATAGACTAGGGCGAGGACAACTAGTCAACAGTATCCAGCTACTCTTGTTCGGTCAAATAGCCAGACTTAAAATCTGACTGTTACTGTAATTGCAATTATAATGTAAGAAAACAAAAACAATCCGTGTACACTATCATTATGAAGACCTAACAAGTTAGGCTTACTTGGCACACTGCCCCCCCCCCCCTCGCCCCCCGATTTTTTACACATCCACATAGTGGTGTGAAAAACAAGTTCACAGATAAAAACTTGAAAAATAAATATAAAAACCAAGTGAGAAATGGAACAACTAAAACAAAATAGTAGATTTGTTTTACAAATAACTCAATTTATAGTGTTAGTACTTTAAATCTCTATATGGTTTTCTTATAGCAAAGCCGCATCGGGCTATCTGCTGTGGCCACCGAACGCCTGATTCTAGCGTTGTAAATCTGAAGACTTGCCGCTGTCCCACCGAGAGACATTAAATCTCTAAACACACACACACACACACACATATATATATATGGTCCTTATACTTCCTTAAGTTGACTTCATTTGTAGAGAGGTTTAAAATTTAAAAAGCACGCCTACCTACCAAATTTATTACACCTTCGGATATGGGACACAATCGAATAAGATTTCCTGGTATCTTCTGTCATAAAAATGACTTCCCAAACAACAAAGCTAACTGTACTTCATAAGTGTCTATTAGACACAACGTTTAAGTGTTTCTCTCTGATTATACACTCGTAGCAAGTCTTATTTCCACCCTATCCTTCAAGTCAACACGTGTCGTCTGCTCTAGACTTAATTTGGGCTAAAGATGGTTTGCACGGCACGAATTATGATTTCTAAATATAGTTCGTTACCGGGAACACGAAGCTACACATCGAATCAAGTGGAAAAATATATTGAAGAAGACAGCTACGTAGTGTAACCTATCCCAGGAAAATTTGTAAACCATAATTCCAAATACGTGCCCTTGGCAAACATCAGGCTTTTAATGTAACACAAATGTCATTTTTGAATGTCTTACATTGGGTTTTTAAAAATAAAACTTCAAAAAAGAATACAAAGTTATTTGAACTGCAAATTATAAACAAAATAAAATGTGGAATCTTTCAAAACTTCAGAGCCTGTTATATGTTTTCACTCACTAACTATAAAACCGTCAAACTTGGGTGACGTAATAAAGTATCTTTCGACTCAGAGAGTTCAAGCACATTCAGAAAATACCAGCATAGGAGTGGTCATATTCCAGAACTTTGTGGTTTAATAAGGTGCTGTGGACAAGCCGATCAAATAAACACAAAATGTCAGAGTAAATAAGGGCCCGGCATGGCCAGGTGGTTAGGGCGCTCGACTCGTAATCTGCGACTCGCGGGTTCGAATCCCGATCACACCAAACATGCTCGCCCTTTCAGCCGTGGGGGCGTTATAATGTGACGGTCAATCCCACTATTCGTTGGCAAAAGAGTAGCCCAAGAGTTGGCGGTGGGTGGTGATGACTAGCCGCCTTCCCTCTAGTCTTACACTGCTAAATTAGGGACAGCTAGCGCAGATAACCCTCGTGTAGCTTTGCGCGAAATTCATAACAAACCAGAGTAAATAATAATAAAAAAAAACTTCTAGAAACATCGAGTTCAAAAATACAAGATTTTTGTGAATACGTTTCAAACGTAAATAAATGAATTTCTTAAAGAAATATATTTATTTAACGACTTAAAAATAAAATCAAAGCTTAGAAACTAGGAAAATGTTAATTTTTTCTCTTGTGTGAACTGCACTAGTTTAATAAAAACGCAAAAAAAAACAAGTAGTGATTCGCAAGCGCAATAAAATCGGGGAAAAAAAAACCTCTATAAAACTTTAATTAAAGAAACAAAAGAAAAACGGCCAGTTTACGCTTAAAGCTCTATAATTACTGTACAGACCAGATGTCTTTTATTTCGGAGACGGTGATTATTCACAGGATTTACCAACGTTTCTACCAGATATAAGTTGTGTTAATCCCAGTGACACAGCGGGGAGTCTGAAGACTTATAATGTTAAGAACTGAGTTTCGATGCCCGTGGTAGGCACAGCGCAAAAAATAGTCCATTGTGTAGCTTTGTGCTTAAAAACATACAAACAACACAACTTGTGTTACAGCGTTCTTTTGATACACCAGACTCATTTATTAAGGGAGAGGTAGCTTTGTGTGATATAAGTCGGGGGTTCCCAAACTTTCCCAGCCGAAGGTCACCCAGTCCTACTGAGCTCCCCCACCCAATGAATCGGGGATTCCCATACTTTCCCAGCCGAAGGTCATCCAGTCCTACTGAGCTCCCCCACCCAATGAATCTATAGGTTCAGAGTACTTTAATAGTATTGTGTACAGAGTAGGCAAAAAGTCTAGGCACCCCACCCACCCACCCCTTATTTAAAGTTCATGTTAACAGTTTAGTCTTTCACGTTCTAGTAACGAAACAACTGATGTTTTGAAAGGGAATTTAAGGATTGTAGTTGAAAAGTACGATAAGAGAGGAAAAAATTTATAGTTTTGACTGAGAAAATGTAAATAAGCATTAGATGTTGAAGAAATAAGAGAGACAATTCAATATGGAAGCCCAACTATATTGTTTAGTCTAATATAGTTTATTTGTCTCTTGACATCGATAGTGAAACATCGTTTTTGATATTAGGATAAAGTAGTCTGTAAATTATCGCCGATTGTTATTTTTGTGACATTTCGAAAGTCTTATTTGTTTTATATATGATTTGTTTGCTTATTTTAGAGCAAAGCCACATTGGGTTATCCGCTGTGTCCACAGCAGGGAATCGAACCCCGGATTTTAGCGTCTTAAGTTCGTAGACTTACCGCTGTCCCACCAGGGGACTTTTTGTATGGTTATGATAGTTGTTACTTCTTTGAATGTAGGTACATGCACAGGAACTTAAATGTAACTCTTACTGGGTGTGTATGTGTGTGTGTTAACATATACATATATATATATATCTAACATATCAACATACGCTCGTACATCATATGCATTGAAATAAACTGTATTACACTTACCGAAATGACCAAGTCCCTATCCATACAGTTATTGAAGCCCGGGCCCCTGTTTTCTCACTCTGTGCACCCCTGTGGTGCAATGTTTAATACATTACTGTCTATATCATAAAATAAAAACTAACAGTAAATATTAATGTGTACAAACTTAACAAATAGACTGAGATCGTGATGAGACTCACAACAGAGAAGTCGAATAATTAATATGTCAATGAAATCTCATTAAAACACATCGTAAAATATAACATTTCTTTCTGAGCGGTTCCTTATTCTCAAAGCAATACATTGTAAAATATCAAATTTCTTTCTGACTAGACCCTTATACCCAAAACAATACATTGTAAAATATCAAATTTCTTTCTGACTAGACCCTTATACTCAAAACAATACATTGTAAAATATCAAATTTCTTTCTGATTAGTCCGTTATTCCCAAAATAATATATTGTCAAGTATAACATTATTTTCTGATTAGTCCGTTATTCCCAAAGTAAAGCACTGTAAAATATATATATATAACTTCTTCGGGACAGTTTTTATTTCAAGAATATCTCCATTGAAGTAATTAACTTGTTAATTTAATACTAAACGTGGTGATCGAAGGCGATTTGTATTGTCTAATTTTTATACATCATAAGTTACTCAGGTATCGTAAAACTAAAAGTATCGCGAGTTTTTACCTTAGGCTTAGCCAAAGTATCGCGAATTTTCACCTTAGGCTTAGCCAAAGTATCGCGAGTTTTTACCTTAGGCTTAGCCAAAGTATCGCGAATTTTCACCTTAGGCTTAGCCAAAGTATCGCGAGTTTTTACCTTAGGCTTAGCCAGAGTATCGCGAGTTTTTACCTTAGGCTTAGCCATATACAAGGCAATACATTTTATACGATGTTGAAAAACCCGAGGAGTAAAAGCTATGATTTTTTATGTTTTGGAATTAAACAATTTTGTTAGTATTTATATTAAACGCAGAAGATTATTCAGATCACTTTCAATAAGTTGTAATCCTAACATAGTATCTACCTTTTTCTTTTTATATAGGCCGACAATTAACCAATGAAACAGAACTTAATAAATATTGCGCGCAGGTCAGTTCTTTCGATTTCAGTACTTGATCGGTATTTTGGCCATATGGGTCAGGATGCTTGACCTCTTTCACCCTCCTGATGAAAAGGGAAGAACAATGATGTCAAACGAATATGCATCCTCATTCATCATGATTTATTTTTTGAAATCGACGTCTTTTAGTCTCAAAACTAGGTGTTGTGGTCTTTCTTTTATGGGCCTGGCATGGCCATATGGCTAGGGCGCTCGACTTGCACTCTGTGGGTCGCAGGTTCGAATCCCCGTCCCACTAAACATGCTCGCCCTTTCAGCTGTGGGGGCGTTATAATGTGACCTTCAATCCCACTATTCGTTGGTAAAAAAGTAGCCCAAGAGTTGGCGGTTGGTGGTGATGACTAGCTGCCTTCCCTCTAGTCTTATACTGCTAAATTAGGGACGGCTAGCGCATATAGCCCTCGTGTAGCTTTGCGCGAAATTAAAACAAACAAACTTTCTTTTATGTATTACGTTATGACTTTTTGTGAAAAATATGTACGTGATGGAGAAAAATAGATATCATTTTCGGATTCAGTGTACAGGAATCACTGTAGAACATGTACAAATATCAAGAGAATAAAACCATCGCAGGCCTGTGTTATTTGTAGAAGCACTCATTGCCTGATAAACTCTGTAAAAAAATAGCTCTTTTTTGTTTTCCCACGTGATTTCGTACAGGTTGTTTATATGACATGTCCAGTATACTTTGCTGTCAAATGTTATGCCAAGATATTTTGCTGAAGTTGCCACCTCTAAGAACATACCATTTAGGTAGAGCTTGGGACTTGTTCTGAGGTATGTTTTTTCTTTTGAGCTTTGAAAAACAGTTTGTGTCCTTGCGGGGTTGATAGGTATTCACCATTTATTGCACCAATCTTTAATTTGGAAAACCTGGAAGTTAGATGCTGCTATATCAGGGATATTAGAGCTGCTCCAGATATCCATATAATCCACAAACTGAGAGATAATACAATTGTTAGAAGTTTTAGTTAGTATATCATTATCATCTAGCTGCTCCAGATATCTATATAATCCACAAACTGGGAGATAATATAATATCTGAGAGATATTATATTAAACTGGGAGATAATATAATTTCCCTAATTTCGAAGTGATACACTACAGGGAAGACAACTAGTCAATACCATCCACCGCCAAATCGTGGGCTACTCTATCGAATAGTGGGATTTAACCGTCACTCATACAACGCACCCATGGTACCAAAGTGAAGAGCGCGATTTTTGTTTAGGTGGTAACGGGGTGTAAATTATGGAATCTCAGACCTAACGGGGTGTAAATTATGGAACCTCAGACCCACCGTGTGGTAGAGCTCTAGATTTCAGAGCCGGCGAGCCGGATTTGAATATCCCTCCCCCACACTTTAAGCTGTGGATGTGTTATAAGAGAGACAGCCAACTCCTGCTGACTGGCTGTCTTCCCTCTGGTCGATAGTTCAAAAATTAAAAGTGGCGGCATATAGCTTTAGAAGCTTTCTCATAAATACATTTACACCACATTACTGTTGTTGTTTTTTATAACACTTACACCACATTATGTTTTTTTTTATAACTCAAATACAATGTACGAATGAGGATTAAGTTTCTTGCATTTTTTCTGAAATAGTGTTAGTTCTTTTGATATACCAAGATCAGTAAAGGACATAACAAAACTTACACTTGAAATTCGTATTAGTTGACACGCCTGCCGTCCTCCTTGAATACGGAATCCCCAAGGCGATCCTCCTGTAAGTGTAACACGGAAATGATTCTTCATTTTAAAGAATGTCGAGTTCACGTTAGTTCAAATACGTCATTAAAGACAAGTATTTGTGTTGTGAAACACTTTCAATTCCAAAAACATTGACTTCTAAGAGAAAATTATAAAACCTCGTTTCTTTTTCCTTTTTTTTTGTACAAATAATATTCTTCTTCTGCTAGCTTCTTTAAAAATCACAAAAAGGATTAACTGATTAAGTCCACTTTTGCTTTTAATTAAATATTCGAAATTCGTCGGATGACGCGCACGAAAACGTAGGCTAAATAATTTTTTTCACTCATAACTTGTTGTTATCTTCTTTTGGCATAAAGTCACAGCAATGTTGACAGAAATACATTTTTAGGATTTTTTAGTTGTTTTTGTATTCAACTATGCCAGAACTAATTATATTTGATACTACTCAGACATGTTGACAGTTTGCCAAATAATGAGACTCAATTGTGATTGGTCGTTTTTTAAGAGCAGATTTCATAGCGCCATCTCTTAATATTTAACTAAACTACTGAAAAATTGCTAAAGTTAATTTAATCTTTTACCTATCAGCGGTTGTTGTTTTTTGACCAATAAAAACGTCTAGAAATTGAAATATTTTAATAATTAAATCTGCCACAAATCTGTTCACCCAAGATATATTAACAACCTATATATACGGTTGCCGGGTGTCATCGTGGGCCTTTTAGTAGGTGGTGGGACCCGGGGAATTATTTCCGGCCTCAATACCCTCTCGTGGGCCTGCCCATAGAGCCACGCTCTGGTATTGCACAGAATTCATTCAAGATTAATTAATATTCTATATAAATAACTTTGTAAAGCATTAGTTAAGTTTAAATAATCTTTCCTGAAATTATAAAACTGAGATTTTACTTGACGAATCTATACTACTTAGTATGATTATCAATATATATATCTAAAAATGGAGAAAAATGGAGACTATTATTTTTTAGTTTGCTCGAAATGTACAAATATGAAACTTTACACGACATATTACAATAACATTGTAAGTGAAAGTAGGCTTAAATGCTTAAAGGAGTATTGAAGTAGGTATCTATTACGTACAAAAAAAGTGCTTAATTAGGCTTAAGACATGAAAATTAAAACAGTCATTATCGCGCTGAATTAGGCTTAAGACATGAAAATTAAAACAGTCATTACCTGGAAATTAGTATGAAAAAATAACTTTATTTAACTCATATATTATTTCACTTTTTAATAACGTTTTGTATATTTTATTTTCGAAGGGACCTAATTAGATTAAAACATCAAACGCATAAAAGGATGACGGGAAGGTTTTTAGCCCGATACTCTATCTTTCAAAATACTGTTCTTTGAATGTATTTTACATATGCACTTGTTGTTTGTTATTAAACACAAAGCTACACAAAGGGTTATCTGTGTTTTTCCCACCACGGGTATCGAAATCCGGTTTCTAGTAGTATAATTCCGCAGATATACCACTACGTCACTGGAGAGGGGGCAATAAGTAACGTTAAAAGCTATCTAACTATTTTGCTCTTAATTTAGCAGTTTCTGAAAAATTATTTCATAAGATATAACTATTCCAGGACCACATGGAAAAGTCATGTAGAAGGAAAGCTGTTCACAAAATGACGGATATTTTGTGTAAAACTCAGAATGAAATATATATATGCAAATAAAGTAAAATTCAAGGTGATAAGAAATTTTTTGGAGTGGTTGACACTGATTCTATTACATTAAACTAGGTGTTCCATAAAGACAAACAGTCAGTTTTAAAATCATCGGCTAAAACAGGTGTTTAAAGTACCCAACTTTAGAATCGCATGAAATATAGATTGATAAAATATTAATATGTAGACTCACATGCCAACATCACTGACTGCGAAAAAATGAAACTACCTTGATATTTGAGGTTGTTAAAGTGAAATGAGTACTTGGGAAATTTTGAGTATGCATCTAGTTAGAGGTAGTTAAAGTGTTGGTCAAAAGATGGCGTTGTACAGAAGTTACAGAAAGATTGCTCTGAACACATTCTTCATACTCGCAATTACAGAAAGAAACAAAAACTCATTTTTGTCAATCTAACTCTAAGGTGGAAACACCTATTCGTTGGAAAGCGTTTTTAGTTTTTATAGTAATAGTAGGTTAATATTAATACAAACAAAACATACTGTTATTTATAGTGTGTGTGTGCCAAACTGAGGGAATCGTTGTTTGTTAACATCTGTTTGGAAGAATCTGTATGGCTGAGGATCGATCTCAGATTTTAGAATGATCAAAACTATCAGAGCTCAGTTTAACTGAAGTGGAATAATTATTTCTACATTTGCGCATTCTAATAAAAAAACTTCAAATAGAAAGTAGAATAATACAAGGAACTACAGTATAACCATACAAATAATGAAAAAAAGATGTATGTCGTTGGTTCAGACATGAGTTTTGGAGAGTTATAGAAAGACATTAGAGTGCACTGAAGTGTTAATTTTGAGCTCTACTTAAACTTCTCAAACGACTAGAGTTCATACAGGTATAAAACATGTTTGAATACAGGTCGGACTTTGAATTCGAGGTCCATGGCTTGTGTCCATTTGCTGCAAATTAGCGCTCCACATTTTGAGGGCGTGGGTGCGTTATAAATGTGACTGTCAAATCCTATTATTCGATTAGAGTTGGCGATGATTATTGTTGACTAGTTTCCTTCCATTTAGTCTAGCAGTTAAAAATTAGGGACATTTAGCGCAGATATCCCTTGTGTAGCTTTGCGCTAATGTTCGAAACAAACAAACTAATAAAACGTGGTGTTGATGTGTTGATTTCACACAATTTAGTAGATTGTTTGAATCGAAACCTCATCGTTTAATGGCCTTTATTTAGGTTTCTAGTTCTTTCGATCCAGTTTGCCAACAGTAGTGTATCAGGCTGACTATCTTCGTTTTGTTTTCATCTACTTAACATAGATCTGTAAATATATTTGATTATAAACAGCTAAATGCTATAAATATTTGACATGAACTATTTTAAAAATTCGAAGCTTATTCTTTAGCTTCTTTTCTTTTTACTACAACTAAAGAGAAATTTGTTTTCGCGAATTTTATCAATAGATAATTAAAGATGTTTGTTTAGTTCACAAATTGTATTAAACTATTTGAGGCGAGAATATAATTTTTATGGTTTGAACGCTTTTTCTAGGCTGGATAAACATGGCTATCATTAATTATAAATGCCATAAGACATTAGTATTAGGCCTGTTAGTATTTCTTTAACACCACATTCTTTATTCAGTCCATTCTTGTATAACTCGAAGGAACTGAATAACGAATGTGGTGTTAAAATAGCCTAATACTAATATCTTATGACAAATGTAATTAATTATAATCATGCTTTGTCAGCTTAACAGAAGCGTTCAAAACTATAGTAACTTTTATTGTAAGATATGCTTATTATAAAACTAGTGTTCCGACCACTAATGTATTTATTGTGACACAGTCGGCTTGATGAGCTCTGTATTTAGCGAAACGCGTCGTCAGCAATGGATATGTTGAACATAATGTGGTTAAAATACTATCATTATACACTCTTCTTCTTCTTGAAATTTATGAGGGCTTATAACGCTAAAACTCGGGTTTTGATACCCGCGGTGGACAGAGAATATATTGTGCAGCTTTGTGCTTAAAAAGCCGACTAGATAAATTCAAACCTACTAAAAATAACAACTTCTGCTTGAAACACCCTAAGGGACTGTATAAATAATGTGGTGTTGAAAATAAAATATAATTATTATTATTGTTTTATGACAAATATAATTAAGAATTTTATGTAGTTAGGACTACACGTATAGTTACAATACTCTTCACAGGTTTCAGGTTGACAAGTTACCGTAGTGTAGTAACAGTGATTTCCATTGGGTAAGAAACACTTGCCCCCTAGTGGCACAGTGGTAAGTCTGCGGACTTATAATGCTAGAAAACGGGTTTCGATACCCGTGGTGGGTACAACACAGATAGTCTATTGTATAGCCTTGTGCATAACTATAAACAAACAAACGGACAAGAAACACCTTCTAGTCACCTGTAGACTAGTATTAACTACTCTTAAAAATGTGTTCCAAAATTAGGTTTAACAGTAGAAGACTGGATTTTTTCAAGGCATAGCTAATGTACTGGATAAAATGTACCTATAGATACGATGACACTAGGACTGACTCTAAACAAGTTTAAATAGGCTACTTGCTTTTATCCACCCAGTTCTATATTTATGTTCCATCATTCAAAAACTGTTTGTTTTTGAATTTCGCGCAAAGCTACACGAGGGCTATCTGCGCTAGCCGTCCCTAATTTAGCAGTGTAAGACTAGAGGGAAGGCAGCTAGTCATCACCACCCACCGCCAACTCTTGGGCTACTCTTTTACCAACGAATAGTGGGATTGACCGTCACATTATAACGCCCCCACGGCTAAAAGGGCGAGCATGTTTGGATGGAACGGGGATTCGAACGCGCGACCCTCAGATTGCGAGTCGAGCGCCCTAATCACCTGGCCATGCCGAGCCTTCAAAAACTGAAAAACGAAAACAGAATCAGTTCGTTCCCCTTTAATTAGTAGCCGAAAAACTAACTGGTTTCATTGCTTTCATGTTTCCTTATTAAAAAAAAAAGCTTCGTTCCTTTTTCACGTTCTCTTATTTATAAACTGAAAAAAGAATCAGCTCGTTTGTCGTCATTTAGTAGCTGAAAAACTAACTGGTTCATTGCTTTCATGTTTCCTTATCAAAAAAACTTCGTTCCTTTTTCATGAACCATTATTTATAAACTGAAAAAGGAATCAGTTCGTTTGTCGTTATTCAGTAGCTGAAAAACTAACTGGTTCATTGCTTTCATGTTTCCTTATTAAAAAACTTCGTCCCTTTTCATGTTCTTCTATTTATAAACTGAAAAAGGAATCAGTTCGTTTGTCGTCATTTAGTAGCTGAAAAACTAACTGGTTCATTGCTTTCATGTTTCCTTATCAAAAAAACTTTGTTCCTTTTTCATGAACCATTATTTATAAACTGAAAAAGGAATCAGTTCGTTTGTCGTTATTCAGTAGCTGAAAAACTAACTGGTTCATTGCTTTCATGTTTCCTTATTAAAAAACTTCGTTTCTTTTCATGTTCTTTTATTTATAAACTGAAAAAGGAATTAGTTCATTTGTCGTTATTCAGTGGCTGAAAAACGAACAATGATCCTGAATCTCATTTCAGCCACCATAATAGTTTCTGATATCGTATCTATACATATATTTTATCCAGTAAACTAGCTATGCCTTGAAAAAATCCAGTCTTCTACTGTTAAACCTAATTTTGGAACACATTTTCAAGAGAATTCCGTTAAAAGTTCCGGCTAATAACTATTCATAATATTCTTGCTGCTGTTTTTTAGTGCAAAGCTGCACTGTGTTCACCACAGGGAATCAAACCGCGGATTTTAAAGTTGGAAATCCGTAAACTTACCGTTTATAATATTAACCCATGACATATATATTTTAATCAGACATTATAAATGATCAGTTCTCATTGAACGTTGAAATAAATTTGTGGAAATGACTTTAATGGAATAAGTTATTATTTTGATGTCCTGGAGAAATGATACTTAGTATACTTTCCAGATGCCATTGTAGAGTTTGATGGTATTATTGAAATGAAAGCAAACGGAATCCAATGATTTCATGAAAAGCGCTCCCCAGTGGCTCAGCTGTAAGTTTGGGGGGTTTATAACGCTAAAAATCGGATTTCGATACTTGCAATAAGCTCGGCACAGATAGTTCATGGTGTAACTTTGGGTTTAATAGCGAAGAAATAAAACAAAGCTATCCGACATAAGTGTTGTTTTAGAAATATAAAGGCATCATCGTTTTGCAAGAATTATACTATTGTGACTTACGTCAGTTTTTATGTGTGTTTTCCAAACATGTTAATTCATTATGCATTTATATTAGAAACAATCCTTTACATTATGTTTGTTTGTTTTTGAATTTCGCGCAAAGCTACACGAGGGCTATCTGCACTAGCCGTCCCTAATTTAGCAGTGTAAGACTAGAGGGAAGGCAGCTAGTCATCACCACTCACCGCCAACTCTTAGGCTATT
>NW_013666279.1:96098-101407 GCF_000517525.1 Limulus polyphemus
AAACAGTACTTAACTATGTTTGTATACAACAGTACTTAACTATGTTTGTATACAACAGTACTTAACTATGTTTGTATACAACAGTACTTTAACTATGTTTGTATACAACAGTACTTAACTATGTTTGTATACAACACTACTTAACTATGTTTGTATACAACACTACCTAACTATGTTTGTATACAACAATACTTAACTATGTTTGTATACAACAGTACTTAACTGTGTTTGTATAAAACAATACTTAACTACGTTTGTATACAACACTACTTAACTATGTTTGTATATCATTAATTAACAATAGTAAATCTAAGCGACATTCGTCAAGAGCATGGTGAATTAAAAGCCTTAATTAACATTTTTCTCCAGTTCATGTTTTAAAACTCTATACTACCAACCACTGGGACTCAAGTGCACGTTCACTCTTTCCACTTTCACCAAAGAGAAGAAGAAGAAGAATCTGTAATTAGAATAGTTTTCAACTCTTATCTCTTCCATTTTCACACGACAGTTTATTTCAACTCTTATCTCTTCCATTTTCACACGACAGTTTAGATTGGTTTCAGACTACTTTTTTCTGTATCTGTATGACTGTCAAGGATAAAATTCTACACAAGATACGATAATCGATTGAGTTGGCAAGTGTTTTAATATATTTTTATTTTACGTTCTGAAGCCTATTTCTCTTATTACTGTAAAAACTAAGGGTGTTGCGATACAGCGATACGACACGAGTATCGTATCGTGAAGTCGTGATACGATTGTATCGATACATCGTCCGATACGATTTATGTGTTTTCACGAAATTTGGCAAGCTTTCAGTAAACATTATAAGTCTTTTGTACAGAAAAAATCAGAATTTCTAATAAAGTATTTTTGCTAAATATTAATGTTTTAATATAGGAGTCAAAGTAGTCACTGTTCCAAGTGTAAAGCGATTTTCATGTTAAGATTTAAAATACTTTTCTCCATTTAAAAATTAAGAACAATTTTTTTGTGTAATCTCTAAAACCTCCGAAATAAATTTTCAATCTTTTTTTCGATAAATTCTCATATTTTATCTGCTATATTCACTACCCTAATTTTAAGTGAAGTCAATCATTTTGACCAGCCTCGTAACCACACACATATATATATATATATCAAAATTATAATTTTTTCTTTCTAGAATTATTTCAATTTGTAGCAGGAAACTACATTTGCTTACACTAAATAATTTAAAGCTCTTAATATTATACAGCTGTTTTTAATTAAGTTTTATTGTCAAGACAGTCAAACTTTGTAAGAAACCGTTGGCAAGACTTTTGTATCTGGATACGTGTGGTATCGTGGCATCAATATCTAGACACGTCTCATAACAGCCCTACTAAAAACGTTAACCATCGTCTTTACAGTCGATTCGAGTCTAAATCATAATGGCGATCCTCTCAACATGTTACAGTTTACACAGATACCTTTTATACTGATGTTTTCGTAGTTATTTAAAATAGAAATCAATAGTGAAAAAAAAGGAGATCGCGTGTTGTCTTTTCCACAACATCATTTCGTATGACAACAATACAATGAATAATAAAGGTTAACTTGGTAGATTATTATTCGAAGCCAGATTTTTCCAAGGATTTCGGGGGAAGTGGAATACCACTAATAATGCAAGCCGTACCTAATTCATAATGATTTAATATCGGTGTTTTTTATTTCACGTAAAGCATTTCTATCATGCTTTTTTGTGGCATTTCTCCTTCTTAAAATAACAAAAACAACAGGAAACTAAAACAAAAAAACATTGATAACGTAGAAGCTAATTTTTTTTCATGTTATACAATATCATCTCCCTCGTTTTGTATTTAATTAGAATTTATTAGCTGACAAATAAATAGCTTGGTAAGCTTGAGGGATTATAACGCTATAATTCAGAGTTCGATCCCTGCGGCGGGACACGGCACAGATAACCCATTCTTTAGCTTTATGCTTAACAACATACAAGCCTCCCCCCCCAGTGGCATAGCGGTATGTCTGCGGACTTACAACGCTAGAATCCGGGTTTCGATACCCGTGGTGGGCAGAGCACAGATAGCCCATTGTGTAGCTTTGTGCTTAATTACAAACAAACAACATACAAACAAAAGTGGGCACGTTGTTCAGCATGAAGCTCACCGTAGAGTTTTGTTTGCTTTCACTGGAGAATGACTACTTTGAATGACCTTAAACCTAAATAGGTTATATAATTATCAGATATAGAACTCAAGGATTTCTCAGAGAGAAAATTGAATAAAATGAGCAATTAATTTAGAACTATGTTTCACTTACTTTCTTTGAGACCAAGACAAGATCCCCATTCAACCAGGGTGATAATATGGTCGCTATCAGAATCGCAATTGTCCAAGAACGGAGCAATACAATGTTCCATAGCAAGCAAAGGTGCTCGAATTGGGAATAGTTCGTGGCGGGAAACAGCCCTAGAGAACGATGTTTTAACATTATACTTCGCTACAGCTGAACAAGAAAATGAAACATTTATCAAATATTCATATATTTCTGTTGTACATTTTAAAAACACTCGCCGTGGTAACATAAGATCGATCACAGAAGCGTTTGAGAATATAATAACAAATAAGACTAGTTCCACTAGAATTTTTTTTTTCCTTGGTATCTTCGTAGTTTTTAGCGTTAAAGGCAGAACAAACGGTTTACGAATTACCTATCTTCCGGGTGAGAATCCAGGTCGCAAAACTTCCAAATGATAGCGTTTACCCACTTGCGTGATAGATCTTCCTCTGCCTCTTCTTCTAACTTCATGTAGTGAGCACCAAGCTCACCTCGGAGAGCTAGTTCCTGCATTACAGCGAACAGCCATTCCCGTATTCTCCGAGGGAAATCTCCCATCTCTTCTTTGATACACTCTGGGATTTCTGATTGAAAGAAACGAAATGATTATATTAAACGTTACAAAACAACAACAACAACAACAAACCTTTTTGACTGCATCTTCCAATATATGAGAATAAGGTAACAAAAAGGAGGAATTTGTCATCGTTTATGCAGGTTCCTCTAACTGTGTGAAACGTATTTAAAACTTAGCAGTCAAGCAAATTAAAGACGCTTAGTGGTACGCATGGAATAGAAGGTTATTATCGTTTTTACACGCTTACAATTATCAACAACTATAAGGGCAAGTCAAGCCTTTGTTATTATTTTATTTTTTCCACTTCGGAGATACTTTCCCGTTTTCCGGCCCGGCATGGCCAGTTGGTTAGGGGGCGCTATACTCGCAATCTGCGGGTCCCAGGTTCGAATCCCCGTCACACCAAACATGCTCGCCCTTTCAGCCGCGGGGCGTTATAATGTGACGGTCAATCCCACTATTCGTTGGTAAAAGAGTAGCCCAAGAGTTGGCGGTGGGTGGTGATGGCTAGCTGCCTTTCCTCTAGTCTTTCACTGCTAAATGCCTCTCAGTGTCACAGCGGTATGTCTGCGGACTTACAATGCTAGAATCCGGGATTCGATACCCGTGGTGGGCAAAGCACAGATAGCCCATTGTGTAGCTTTGTGCTTAATTACAAGCAAACAAACACTGCTAAATTAGGGACGGCTAGCGCAGATAGCCCTCGTGTAGCTTCGCGCGAAATTCATAACAAACAAACAACTCGTTTTCTCGACTTTTATATTTAACAAAAATAAAAGAAATAAGAATGAATTAATAAAGTAACGTAAGTAGAGATACGTCATTGATAAACGTGTAAAACTACACTAATGACAATTTAGTTTTTAAGAAATGATATTGAAAAGGATAATAATAACAATAATTACAGTTTGAAACAACTCTTTACAGACTTAAAAATAAATAATGTCTACACAGGAATATCTGTCTCTATTAGCAAGCACGTTTTGTATTTAAATCCATACAAAGTGAACCTAAAATAAGTAAAAACCGATATAAGAAGTATTGAAATAATAACCAAATACTCAACGTTTCGATCAAGAGAAAGAAAATATGCAACATTAAGTCCGGTAACAAGGTTAGAAGATGTGAATTCTGTTGTTTTGTATGATATATTCTTTCTATAGAGAACCTGGTAAACAAGCTATTTCTCGGTAAAAGAAGGTATTAGCTAGGATAGGCTAGAAACAACAGAAAGGGCCTTTCAGTAGAATGAAAACTTAGAATTAAAACCATAGTGAACCTGGTAAACAAGCTTTTTCTCGGTATAAGAAGGTATTAGCTAGGATAGGCTAGAAACAACAGAAAGGTCCCTCCAGTAGAATACAAACTTAGAATTAAAACCATATTGAATCTTTTCAACAAGCTATTTCTCGGTAAAAGAAGGTATTAGCTACGATAGGCTAGAAACAACAGAAAGGGCCCTCCATCAGAATAAAAACTTATAATTGAAACCATAGTGAACCTGGTCAACAAGCTATTTCTCTGGTGAATGAAGTTATTAGCTATAAGATAAGATAGAAACGACGGAAAGGGCCCACCAATACAAGTTCCATAATAATCAACATGAACGTGGTCGTATTTCTTCTCCAGACACTCTTCACTGCCTTTATTACACAAACACCTCATACGATGGACTTCACAGTCACTGCTCCAAGTCTCGTTGTGGTTGCTGCAAACCTACAGAGGTCAATAAAACGTACATGTCAGATTTAATTCGGAAAGTAATTAAATATTGATCTAATTTCTGTTAATCCTTTGAAGTAGTTTTCAATCAGTGATTCACGAGATTATTTAGTTTGATACAGATGAAAGAAGGTTTGGAATTTCCTTGTTTGCAGAAGTTGTTTAACCATTTAAAATGGAGTTATGCTTACTAAAGTAATTGAACTTCTACCATTTAAAATGGAGTTATGCTTACTAAAGTAAATGAACTTCTACCATTTAAAATGGAGTTATGCTTACTAAAGTAAATGAACTTCTACCATTTAAAATGGAGTTATGCTTACTAAAGTAATTGAACTTCTACCATTTAAAATGGAGTTATGCTTACTAAAGTAACTGAACTTCTACCATTTAAAATGGAGTTATGCTTACTAAAGTAATTGAACTTCTGCCATTTAAAATGGAGTTATGCTTACTAAAGTAACTGAACTTCTACCATTTAAAATTAGAGTTATGCTTACTAAAGTAAATGAACTTCTACCATTTAAAATGGAGTTATGCTTACTAAAGTAACTGAACTTCTACCATTTAAAATGGAGTTATGCTTGCTAAAGTAACTGAACTTCTACCACTTAAAATGGAGTTATGCTTACTAAAGTAATTGAACTTCTACCATTTAAAATGTTGTTATGCTTACTAAAGTAAT
>NW_013666279.1:101651-102921 GCF_000517525.1 Limulus polyphemus
GTATGCTTACTAAGTAATTGAACTACTGACCATTTAAATGGAGTTATGCTTACTAAAGTAACTGAACTTCTACCATTAAATTAGAGTTATGCTTACTAAGTAACTGAACTTCTACCATTTAAAATGGAGTTATGCTCACTAAAGTAACTGAACTTCTACCATTTAAAATGGAGTTATGCTTGCTAAAGTAACTGAACTTCTACCATTTAAAATGGAGTTATGCTTACTAAAGTAATTGAACTTCTACCATTTAAAATGTTGTTATGCTTACTAAAGTAATTGAACTTCTACCATTTAAAATGGAGTTATGCTTACTAAAGTAAATGAACTTCTACCATTTAAAATGGAGTTATGCTTACTAAAGTAATTGAACTTCTACCATTTAAAATGGAGTTATGCTTACTAAAGTAATTGAACTTCTACCATTTAAAATGTAGTTATGCTTACTAAAGTAACTGAATTGCATGGCGCAGAAAACTTAATTGTTAAGGTAACCCCAAAATTACCAATAGGGTCCATACCCCCATCGAGTTTAGAAACACATGTCTCTAAACTATTCATACGTCGAATTGCACGTGGACGCCATGGCTTTATTGGTAGCAGAGTCCCCAAGAAAACGTGAATAACACACAAAACTTAAAGTAGAATGTTATCAATATTGCAGTTAATTCCACTAATTACTTTTGGCGTTTCTTACATAAAACATGAGTAATTTCGACCAATATGTTTTGACCAGTTCTTTACACTGGCTGCTGTAATATAACATTACTCAATATGATGCAATATGACCACTGGTACTGAACACTAAAAAAAGTAAAAATCAAGTCGGTATGTTGAAGTTCCAGGATGTTGTGCAGATCACCGAAAGTGAAAAGAAAAATATTTTCTGTTACAATGTAATACTACAGGAAAATGAAAAAAAGGCATTTTGTATAATTTTTTATCCTACTGCATCTTTCACATCAACTATATAATTTAATGCTATTAAAGGGTTTACTTTAAACGATAAAAACTTGTTTTTTATTTACCTTTCTTCTTTCATCTGTCTCCACTGGACACTCAGAGACACAATCACAGACAGGCTTTTCTTGCTCATCTGTGACACAAATACGACCAGCCCCACAATGAAGACCAGCACAAGGATCTAGCCGTGAGATGCAAAACATAATATGTTGAAAGGAAAAGACACACCTACTTTGTTTATAAACACGACATACTGTCTGATCAATATACACTGAGTGGTCACAAGTAAATAGACACCTAATTTTTT
>NW_013666279.1:103756-106834 GCF_000517525.1 Limulus polyphemus
ATCAATTCATGTGAATATGACTGAAAAATTTCATTTGTTTTCTGAAAAGGTGGTGTCTATTTACTTGTGACCACGCTGTGTAGATTGTCAACAACTCAACCACTGACTTATTATACGGAGAACGGCGTCAATATTATTTTTATATATATATCTGTGTGATGATATGCAACAGTTATTCAATATTTTTATACTTTAAACACATATCCATGCCAACAGGAAGAAGACAACGACGAAAAAGATGAATTAGACTTGATTGCCGATGACGAAGCTGAAGATGAGGAAAATGATGTCGACGACGAAGAAGTAATGGAAAAACCAAAAGGTGGATGAGTGTGTTATCAAGTTGTTTACAAGTGTGTGTGGCTTAGATATACTTAATCTTACGCTTTTGAAATACGCATAATAAATAACTCTACAGGTTTTGCTTTTACCGTATTTTTTTTCTAAATAAAGCTTTCAGTTAGCTACCAGTGTTTAATCCATAAAACAGTTACGTTTAACGCTATTTCCTCAACCAGAAATACTGGAATATTAAATATACTTGTCAAGGGAAGTCATTTCTTAAGTTGGGCGCACTTATTAGCGATAGCAATACGAAAGTCTTGAAGTTACTTATAAATTATACGAGACAATGTGTCTTACGTACAATACAGCTTAGGCCTATTTGAAATTTGTTAGGACATAGTAAATGCCGCCTATTAAAACTGTATTTTTCTTACCTAACTACTCTTTTAGTTAATGACGTAAATTCTAACACACACATATATATTTAAAGCAGGATTATTAAAAAAAAGATCTGCGAATTTTTTTAACTTTCTGACTTGTATTATTTCTAGAGCAACGAAGATTTAAAACAAAGGGTATACATCTAGTTCTCTGCTTTCAACTTTATTCATTAGAACTCAATATTGGAAGAAAAAACGTTTTCTATAACTCACCTTTATGGCCAATAGGCCGGCGAACAGAACGATGCAAAGACATAGCACAAACGAAAACTTCATTTTAATTGGTAACAGTTAAGTACCTAGAATAATGAACAAAAGCATAAGATTGTGTTTAATGTATTGAAAGTTATTAGAGTAAAAAATTTAGAGTAAGTAGTAAGTTACGTATATATATTTAATCATTTACACGCTGAGATAGTTAAAATGACTGACCCGGTTGCCAAAATACTTTCTGTGCGGAAGTACAATTTAGAAATATAACAGTAATAATGAAAAAAAGAATAGTTAAGATTAGGACGACATTTTTGTAAGTTTTCACACAGAATTGTTTAACATAATAATATTTCGATTGACTTACGTTATCAAACAATTAACTATTGTTTTGGTTTAAAACAAATGTCATAATGAACATTTCACTAGGAGGACTGAGTGGTGAAAATTTGTACCACGTACTAGTCTACACGTATGCAAGTATATATTAACACATTGTAAACAGTAACGCATACCAGTCTACCCATATACAAATAAATATTAACACATACCAGTCTACCCATATACAAATAAATATTAACACATACCAGTCTATACATATACAACTATATATTAACACATAGTAAATATTAACACATACCAGTCTATACATATACAAGTATATATTAACACATACCAGTCTATCCATATACAAGTATATATTAACACATAGTAAATAGTAACACATACCAGTCTACCCATATACAAATAAATATTAACACATACCAGTCTACCCATATACAAGTAAATATTAACACATACCAGTCTATCCATATACAAGTATATATTAACACATAGTAAATAGTAACACATACCAGTCTAACCATATACAAATAAATATTGACACATAGTAAATAGTAACACATACCAGTCTACCCATATACAAATAAATATTAACACATACCAGTCTACCCATATACAAGTAAATATTAACACATACCAGTCTATCCATATACAAGTATATATTAACGCATACCAGTCTATAGATATACAAGTAAATATTAACATATACCAGTCTATACATATGCAAGTAAATATTAACACATACCAGTCTACACGTATACAAGTAAATATTCACACATACCAGTCTATAGATATACAAGTAAATATTAACATATACCAGTCTATACATATGCAAGTAAATATTAACACATACCAGTCTATACATATACAAATAAATATTAACGCATACCAGTCTATAGATATACAAGTAAATATTAACATATACCAGTCTATACATATGCAAGTAAATATTAACATATACCAGTCTATACATATGCAAGTAAATATTAACACATACCAGTCTATACATATACAAATAAATATTAACGCATACCAGTCTATAGATATACAAGTAAATATTAACACATACCAGTCTACACGTATCCAAGTAAAAATGTCTACTTTAAGCTGTATCTTTGTTCGTTTTTTGAACTAGTTAGTAGAAGTTGTAAACTACTAATTCAACCAATTAGCAATGATAAGTTTGTTCAATTACTACCAAATATGAATGAAAACGAGTGCAACCAATACACAAAGAAAACGTGATAAGTAGTTATAAAACTCCAGAATGAACACTTCCATTAAGAGGGTGTTGGCCTAACGGACATGGCAGAAAAATATAAAAATATACATGTCATTCTGTAGTCTTGACTAAATGTTGTTCAGCAAGAAGTGAGAAGAAAAACTTGGATAATAAAGAACAAATTGATATGTCTAAACGAAAACTTTTCTAGTTTTATTTTGTGCGAAGTTTCGGACAGACGCCTTCGTCAGGCGATAAGACGGTTTTTACTGCCTGACGATGGACGTCTGCCCGAAACTTCGCCCAAAGTAAAACTAGAAAAAGTTTTCATTTAGACGCGTCAGTTTATCCTTTCTTAACTTTTATACAGGTTTTGAAACTTTACTGACCTTATAGCTCTTGATCAAATTTCCATCAAACAATTAATCAATAGGAAAAAATAACATACTCAAATTATAATGTAGAGTATATAAACCCAATATAAATGCATTTATGGAAAATAGTTTTTAATCCATTAAGTCATATAAAATAGTTTTTAATCCATTAAGTCATATAAAATAGTTTTTAATCCATTAAGTT
>NW_013666279.1:107834-108315 GCF_000517525.1 Limulus polyphemus
GTCATATAAAATAGTTTTTAATCCATTAAGTCATATAAAATAGTTTTTAATCCAATAAGTCATATAAAACAGTTTTTAATCCATTAAGTTATATAAAATAGTTTTTAATCCATTAAGTCATATAAAATAGTTTTTAATCCATTAAATCATATAAAATAATTTTTAATCCATTAAGTTATATAAAATAGTTTTTTAATCCATTAAGTCATATAAAATAGTTTTTAATCCATTAAGTTATATTAATCTTAACCATTCAATATTTATGCTTAAAGAGGTTTTTTTTTCAATGTGACAATTAGTCTCAACACGTATTCAGACACCAGGGCTGTTTTATCCAATGGGTAAAAGGGGTAGTTTCCCAGAGCCCCCCACGCTTTGCGAGTATAATAACAAATAATAAAATATGAAGTGTATAATAAACTATTTTTTAAAGAAATATATAAATTTATATATATATATATATATATATATATACTTATTT
>NW_013666279.1:109289-118043 GCF_000517525.1 Limulus polyphemus
TGTTTTTTTTAAAGCAAGTTGGGGTCCATTAGTGTATACTTCGCTCAGAGCCCACCAGTGTACCGTCAGACACTCAGTAAAGGTAGGGTCCACTAGTTTATATTTCGCTTAGGGTCCACCACTGTCTTAACCAGGCACCGTCAGACACCCAGTAAAGGTGGGGTCCATTAGTTTATACTTCGCTCAAGGCCCACAAGTGTCTTAACCAGGCACCGTCAGGCACTCAGTATAATAATGTTGTGACTCGTGAGCAAACTTCGGTCATAAGTTTGAATTTAAAGTGTCAACAAAAGTATTGTCTAGCTTTAGTTAACATTTTATATTCAGTACTACAATAAGAAGCTCTTACTGGAACCCAATGATAGAATAACCAAATTTAGTAGGACCTCCTCTAGAAGACGACAACGACGAGTCTTGGATACTATGATTGTTTCAAGACTATTTGCTGTACGTTTTCCGTAAGCTGTTATAGTTAGGTTGGCTTCTCACTCACAACATCACTTTTATATCAGGTGCTTACACCCCCCCCCCTTAGTGGCAAAGCGTTATGTCTGCGGACTTACACTGCTAGAAACTGGGTTTCGATACCCGTGGTGGGCAGAGCTCAGATAGCCCTTCGTGCTTAATAACAAACAACAACAACAGCAGGCGCTGCAAACAGTTAATTGGATTTGGGCTGACCACTTCAAAACTTTTATATCACTACCTCTTTCCTTTCCAAATAAATATTATTCAGTGGGATGGAATATTTTGGATCGTTATCCTAGTTATTCTGCGGGATGGAATATTTTGAATCGATATCCTAGTTATTCAGCGGGATGGAATATTTTGGATCGTTATCCTAGTTATTCAGCGGGATGGAATATTTTGGATCGTTATCCTAGTTATTCAGCGGGATGGAATATTTTGAATCGATATCCTAGTTATTCAGCGGGATGGAATATTTTGGATCGTTATCCTAGCTATTCAGCGGGATGGAATATTTTGGATCGTTATCCTAGTTATTCAGCGGGATGAAATATTTTGGATCGTTATCCTAGTTATTCAGCGGGATGGAATATTTTGGATCGTTATCCTAGTTATTCAGTGGGATGGAATATTTTGGATCGTTATCCTAGTTATTCAGCGGGATGGAATATTTTGGATCTTGATCCTAGTTATTCAGCGGGATGGAATATTTTGGATCGTTATCCTAGTTATTCAGCGGGATGGAATATTTTGGATCTTTATCCTAGTTATTAAACGGGATGATATATTTTGGATCGTTATCCTAGTTATTTAACGGGATGGTATCGTTATCATACTGAAATTCAACGTTAGAATCAATTAAGCGCCATACTCAGGGCATTGCTCGAAGAACTAGGATGATATGGATATTTTCCTTCTTGATAATACAATTAGTTTTAACAACAATACCATTCCTGCAGCTTAAAAGCATCTTCACTCTGTCACAGGCCCACCACCGTGATTAATTTCACACACACACTTGTCGAAATTTCTCATCAAACATTTACACAAAATATCTTCTAGAATTTCCAAAAAACTCAGTTTTTGTTTCGTCTACCATAGCACGTTGCAAATTCAAAATAACCCCATAAATACATTCGGTAATATACAGTATGAGTGAAATTGGATACAAAAGTCTTCGAAGGCGGCTGGAAAAAAAAACAACAACATGTACAGCCAAGACATCGAACTTTTCAAGTGTAAATATGGTGAAGAGTTTAAACTTTGAAAGTGACCACAAGAACTAGAATAACGAAACAAAAACCCCTAGTGGCAGTGAAACGCTTTAATTCAGCATTTTTTAAAGAATACAGTTGATACATATCATGCTAGAAAAATAAAAAAATGATAAATGTATTAACTTCAGAAAAAATTGATATTTTATTTATGACGACGAAGAAACATTTGAATCCACGTAGGTAGGCTTAAACTGAAGCATATTTTAACACCTTAATCCACGTTGGCAGGCTTAAACTGAACCATATTTCAAGTTAAAGTACTTTTATTTTAAATAAAAAGTTTTATAGGCGAAACATGGAAAGTGTCTATATTATTTTGGGATCAAGTTTTATATGATTTAATATTTAGAGAAAAATTCTTCAAATTACGTTCTTGAATAATATATGGAGTTTTTTCATAATATAAGATAGTGATTTGTGTGTTCGTTTTCCACTGTTAAATTCAGTCTGAGTTAGTTTTTCAGTTTTAGTCTTGTTGAAATTTAGGATGAAGTTGATGGTTCATTTATCACAGTAAATTTAATGTTTCTTTTTGTTTTTGAATAATTTGCGCAAAGCTACACGAGGGCTATCTGCGCTAGCCGTCCCTAATTTAGCAGTGTAAAACTAGAGGGAAGGCAGCTAGTCATCTTGGGCTACTCTTTTACCAACGAATAGTGGAATTAACCGTCACATTATAACACCCCCACGGCTAAAAGGATCGAGCATATTTGGCGGTACGGGGATACGAACTCGCGACCCTCGATTATAAGAGGCTAAACAAAATTATAACTTTCAAAAGAGTAGAAGCACGTGTGATATTGTCAGTAACAATGTTCACAAAGGTTTATCGTTAGGAATCCATTATTAATGTATATTATTTACACATACAAAGACGACTTTTGAGATATTTAGGTCAACGAAACTAGCTGCAATAATAATAATAATAAAAAATATATAAAAAATCATGTTGCACAATCTCTAATCTTCTGAGAACGTGCATGACCTCCAGGAAGCGAAAGTTTAGCTATGACACTGAAGTTGAAAAACAACAGAAATCCGATATGAACCATATGTCCCTCTTTTCCTTCGCGTGCCACATTTCCAACAGCGTTGTTTGCCCTGTATGAACGCAATGATTGCTACAGCAAATGTGGATCACATGACAATACAGCTTGCGAATATTATTAACACGAGTGAAGTATGTTATATGACCTTGTATTTAACAATCGTGACGTAATAAAATATCCATCTTTATCCAACGCCCTCTAGTAGTAGAGACAATTTATATTAATGGAAATGTGTTTGTGTTTAGATAATTTCTAATAGGTTGTGTTGCTGTAATATATATGTAAGTAAAAAAAGAAATTAAAAAGGTAAATATTAGCTGTGCTTGCGCATACATATTTAAACGTTACGATTGAAATTGTAATATAAAATATTATTAGCACCTTAATATATTATTTGAAAGATATGGTGTAGCACTTAGAAACATACAATCTGCTGTTGTTTTCAGCACAAAACCTATATAATAAATTATCTGCGCTCTGTCCACTACGGTGAATAGAACCCCTGATCTTATCATCCTAAGTTCGTAAATTTACTGCTGACCCACTGGGGAAGGACAAGCTGCTTTGTTGCCATTTTAAAAAAAAGATATTTTTTTTTATTTTGCTGTTTATTAATGCATTTATATTATGTAACTGTATTATAATTTGCCTTGAAAAACAATACAAGGATCTCGAGTTTAAGGAAAAACTAACCAAGGATGAATGTGGAGATGTTAATTACGACTTGCTTATTTATAGTATTATTGAAATACTGTGGATAACATGCAGATTTTAAATGCACACACACACACACACACACACATATATTAAACGAATTAAACAGTTAAGTAAAACATTTTAGTTTGATTCCGAGTTTAATTTTTTGTCTTTTCTGTGCAACATTTTTTTTTGCCTTATACTCTTAAGAAGTTGTTTTATTTATATATGATGCGTCTGACAGAGGAGCTCAGATTGCTGGAACTTAATGGGTGCTAACTGGTTTTGCACTGAAAGGCAGCTGAAAAAGAAGCATTCGAATATAATTGTAAAGAAACTGTGTAAAGGTTAGATATAAATACTAAAGGTAACAATACTATATAGTTTCAAAGTTTTGTTTGTTGTTAAGCGCAAAGCTACACAATAAGCTATCTGAGGCCTGCCCACAGCGGGGATCAAACCCCGATTTTTAGCGTTATAAAGCCCTCAGATTTACCGTTGAGCTACCAGAGGGCGATTCAAAGCAATGATACAAAAATATCACGTATTTCATCTAAAATTTCACATTATTAGAATTAGAGGATCAGTTGTGAGCTAACATGGCATTTAGAAGCGTCATAAGGTAAAGAGGATTCAAGTTTACAACCCTCAAGTTATACTGTTTTCTTACCGTGGGGCCGCATAGTGTATAATGTTATGATTTTGGTCAGGGTTGAAATTCTCAAAAAAAAAAAAAAAACTGAGGTATTCAGCTGGATGAAGTGGACCTGTTTTTCAAAAAGAAAAAAAATATATATATAAGTGTAAAGTTTAAAAGAAAACAACACGACAAAACAGTGAAATAAGTCCCGGTACTCAGTACCCTTAAGTACCGACAGAATTTCACCCCTCTTTTTGCCTGTTACAACTCTCAGTATGAAGAAATGAACAAAAAAGTGGGTAGATGTGAATATTAAAAAATACAAAAAAGGGGAACCCTTGAAATCTACTCACAGATGCACGTCCTCACAATTAGGCGTGTGACAGTCAGTTTCAGTTTTTTTTTCTTTCTGTCAACAGGGAAACACTTTTTATTTTTATTAACAAGGGAATAGCTATTCCCATCCGTCCTCCCTCCCCTCAATTTGAACATTGTTATTAGGGGCTCTATAATCAACAATGTCATAGATTCACAAGCAATTGGGAGCATAAATTCTTCAGAAAACTCTGTTTAAAAACCAATGGGGTGTAATTCCTGGGTTTAGGAGGGAAAATAGCTCTTGTCACACTCAAAACAAACTATGTAACTAAACATTTGACACCAAACGAAAATTCTGGACTCATTAAAATACTACAGGAGTAGGAAAGGAAAAGAAGCCATAATAAAATTGCATTCTTAACATTCCTTGATTGCTACTCAAACAAAGTCTGTTGTATCAACAAAATAACTTCCAAAGACAACGTTTTGGCTCCCACATTGGAATTTTAGTGAGAATATTGAAATATACGAGGTATATTTCTTAATTAAACAATGTTTCTGAGGGTCGGAAACTACGTATATTACGTTCTCCACCCCCCACCATTTACAAGTGATCTGAAATATTTTTTCCTCTCTAACTTTTTTCAATAAGTTTAAGCCTTTTTCGGCATTAGCGTTAGATTATGTCAGCAATGTGAAACTCTTTTTGTATTATCTGTTTTATTTTCTCTTATTCAGCCAAACAATTGGATATCAATTACGAATTTAATTCCGTTGGCGCGTACACGATTTTAAACGGGCAGGTAAAATCTCAGCCATTTTTCAAATATGTATCTTTGACCAGCTTGTCAGGCCTGGCATGGCCTGGTGTTTAAGGCACTCTACTCGTAATCTGAAAGTCGTGAGTTCGAATCCTGTCATCAAACATGCTCACTCTTTTCATCCGTGGGAGTGTCATAATGTGACTGAAAATCTCACTTTTTTGCTCGTAAAAAGAATAGCTCAAGAGTTGACGGTGGGTGGCATTGACTAGCTGCTTTCGCTCAAAGTTTATCACTTCTCAATGTAGACTGCTAGTACAGATAGCCCTCTAGTAGCTTCGCGTGAAACTTAGAAACAAACAAAACAGCTTATATAAACCTGACATGGAAGGCCATCTATCTATTCGCTTAGATCGGGTATATTTTCAGGGATTTCATATTTTAGCAACAACTAGCATTTGTACGAATGTACGAATCAAATCCAGATAGTAGCTTGTGCTATATAATTTATGTTGGAGAATATCACGTGATCTCTCTTAATTTCTGCAACAACCGACGAACTTCGAATTTTCTAATGAAAGTTTGGAATGTTGTTCAGATGTTGATTATAACTGAATCTACTCAGATTACTCACTAACTTGTTTATTATGTTTAGAAGTGACCTATTTCGTAACGGGAGGAAAGCCTTACATTAATATCCAATACGCATTCCTTTCTTAAAATAACATGCAGCCCAAGACAGAAGGAAAGATAAACATCAAAATATTGAAATTAGCACTTAGTTGCTCTTGGGCTTTTGTTTATTCATTTATTGAATTTCTCGCAAAGCCATTTGAGGGATATCTGCATTAGGCGACCCTATTTTTGAAGTGATCGAGTAGAGGGAAGGCCAGCTGGTCAACACCATCCACCGCCAACTTGATGGCAGAATAAAAAGCTATGCCCTCCCAGTGGCACAACGGAATGTCTGTGTATTTACAACGCTAGAAACCGGGATTCGATACCCGCGGTGGCCAGAGTACAGATAGCCCATTGTGTAGTTTTGTTCTTAACTACAAACAAACAAGTCCTAAGCTAATATTAATGATTTCAGTGTAGTCTTCTTGCTGGAGTTTCCAACAACGTAGGCAGATATGCGCATCCATGCAACGTTTGAAACAAACCTTATACAGTGTACAACGTTAAAGGACAGGCAGCTAGAGTCAGTACTTAATGAGAAGAGTACACTCAGCTAGTCCAGAACTGAGCTCAATGAGAAGGGTATGTTAAAAATTATTGTCACTAATATTTATTTTCCAAAAACCTTAGTACGAATACAAACATGTTGGACGCACCTGCTACATAGTATTGAATACATACAATAACTTATTAGTTTTTGGACGATACAGGCTTAACGAGGAATATACAAATCTCATATTCGATTATTCACTCTCATTCTTGAACGCCCCCTATTAGCACAGCAGCATGTCTACGGACATATAACGCTAGAAACCTTGTTTCGATACCCGTTGTGAGCAGAGCACGGATAGCCCATTGCGTAGCTCTGTGCTTAACTACAAACAAACATTCCTGAAAATATGTGGGTTTAGTATAGCCAATGGGGTGGGGCAATCAAGATCACTCGCACATGTGCTTTCAATTCATCCCCAGATTATAAAACTCTAATTTTGCGCATTGCAATACCAACAGTTATCTCACATTAAAAGAGTCGTATTACTCCAACCAAACTTAATCCTCATATACATATAAATAGTTGCCAAGATTAAGTCGGTATTTTTCGTATTTGGTTAACAAAGTGGCAGATCATCTATACTTGTCTAAAACGTTTTTTTGTTACAGTGGATAAACTAGGATTTGCTCATACTTCGTTTGGGCAATTCAATCTATAATGCATCTTTGTTCTACTGTATAGAAGAATGTGATATTACATACTTGATAGACTCTAAGAAAACTGGCATTTTCTGAATTAAAAGTTCTTAAATATATTTGCTTTAATTCTGAACAGAGAGTGAAAAAAAATCGGTTTCAACTTATAAGCTTCAAATACCGAGATCAAGGTCTGGCTTCACAATATGTACGTAAATAAACAGAGGCGTAAGTTATGTATATACATGTACAAAAGCTCTTCAGATTGTTAAGCTCCCCAAAAATGAAGAACAAAACATAAAAAGATTAGTTTTACTCGTTTTCAAAGTAATAATTGATCTAAATATGTCGTCTATTGCAGGCTGTACTTCATTATAAGAGGCAAGCCAATCTCAATCCATATGGAAACATTCACTGCCTCTCCTCTTGTTGCGCGTGAGTTGAGAAAGTCTGTCACGTGGCATCTAGAAAACATACGGTTCACAGTTATGCAACCAATATTAGTTGTTTTTTTTTCTTTATTTAGACCAGGATTTTTTTTATTGATGTTTTCAAAAGTACAATTATTTTTTTTTCAGTCACAGCTAATGTTATGGGCTCATTTCTCAGCTATTTATTTTATTAACAAATACCGTTTTTCTGTTCTCAAACTTTCAAAAAATGTTTGGATTTCTGATGCTTTTCTCAAGTGCAGTTGTGTGTTTTGTTACGCTTTTATTTATTGTAAAAATTTTAATGACTACTCAAAACGAATTATGTAACAGTAAAAATATGAAATAACGCGAACTTAAAACATTGAAGAAGAACTAAAACTATTTATATACATAGGAAACGTTTTTTTATTGTTTTTGTTTTGAATTTCGCCATGCCGGGCCTTTTTTATTTATTTTTTATTGAGTTGATGGTCAGTTAATAACTACTTCACATAGTTCTCTTTAAGTACTCCAATTTCCTTTCTTCTAAGAGTGAGTTGACAGATGTAAACAGGATTGTTAATGTTTACAGTATGATTGAGAAGCTAATATATAACTTTTAATTTTTAAAATTTGTCTAAAATTTCCTTTCTTCTAAGAGTGAGTTTACAAAAGAGCCAGCTTCATGTGTTTGGATAATAAGAGCTGATTCAATGCACCTCGCCTCTTCCATCATCGTGTGTTTAGATAATAAGAGCTGATTCAATGCACCTCGCCTCTTCCAGCGTCATATGTTTGGATAATAAGAGCTGATTCAATGCACCTCGCCTCTTCCAGCATCGTGTGTTTAGATAATAAGAGCTGATTCAATGCACCTCACCTTTTACTGTATCATGTGTTTGGATAATAAAAGGTAATTCAATGCACCTCACCTTTTCCTGTATCATGTGTTTGGATAAAAAAAAAGTAATTTAATGCACCTCGCCTCTTCCAGCGTCATGTGTTTGGATAATAAGAGCTGATTCAATGCACCTCACCTCTTCCAGCGTCATGTGTTTAGATAACAAGAGCTGTTTCAATGTACCTCACCTTTTCCAGCATCATGGGTTTGGATAATAAAAGGTAATTCAATGCACCTCGCCTCTTCCAGCGTCATGTGTTTGGATAATAAGAGCTGATTCAATGCACCTCGCCTCTTCCAGCGTCATGTGTTTAGATAATAAGAGCTGATTCAATGCACCTTGCCTCTTCAGGCACCACGCGAAT